>NW_027637887.1:0-75000 GCF_951216825.1 Electrona antarctica | reverse complement strand
CTCCTCAACAGTTAGTCTTGTTTTCTCCTCTCCTCAACAGTTAGTCTTGTTTTCTCCTCTCCTCAACACTTAGTCTTGTTTTCTCCTCTCCTCAACACTTAGTCTTGTTTTCTCCTCTCCTCAACAGTTAGTCTTGTTTTCTCCTCTCCTCAACAGTTAGTCTTGTTTTCTCCTCTCCTCAACACTTAGTCTTGTTTTCTCCTCTCCTGAACACTTAGTCTTGTTTTCTCCTCTCCTGAACAGTTAGTCTTGTTTTCTCCTCTCCTCAACAGTTAGTCTTGTTTTCTCCTCTCCTCAACACTTAGTCTTGTTTTCTCCTCTCCTCAACAGTTAGTCTTGTTTTCTCCTCTCCTCAACACTTAGTCTTGTTTTCTCCTCTCCTGAATACTTAGTCTTGTCGCCATGACTCAAGTCACATTTGTAAATCCCAACAGCACCTGATTTGCACATGTAATGAAGTGCTTCTGTGTGTGTGTGTGTGTGTGTGTGTGTGTGTGTGTGTGTGTGTGTGTGTGTGTGTGTGTGTGTGTGTGTGTGCGTGCGTGCGTGCGTGCGTGCGTGCGTGCGTGCGTGCGTGCGTGCGTGCGTGCGTGTGTGTCTACAGGTGTGCAGCAGTGAGCTGAGGTGTGTGTGTCACCTGGGCTGGGTGGGAGAGGACTGTAACTCCACCAGTCCTCTGGGTTACCTGGTGGTGGGACCCCCGGCCTCTGTCTCAGGTACCTGTCTGTCTGTCTGTCTGTCTGTCTGTCTGTCTGTCTGTCTGTCTGTCTGTCTGTCTGTCTGTCTGTCTGTCTGTCTGTCTGTCTGTCTGTCTGTCTGTCTGTCTGTCTGTCTGTCTGTCTGTCTGTCTGTCTGTCTGTCTGTCTGTCTGTCTGTCCAAAGATCACTTTATTCTAATCTAAGACCAGCGGTTCTCAACCAGTGGTTTGGGGACCACCAGTGGTCCTTGATGCGGTTCCAGGTGGTCCCCAGTGGTTTGGGGACCACCAGTGGTCCTTGATGCGGTTCCAGGTGGTCCCCAGTGGTTTGGGGACCACCAGTGGTCCTTGATGCGGTTCCAGGTGGTCCCCCTGCAGCTAAATGATGGAGAGTTGGTAACCAAATGGACCCTCATTAGATCTTTATTAACAAACACATGCAATCCATTTGGCTTCCTTTTATGTTTGGTTTCAATACAGTTACATTATTGTTAAAGTGTTACACGATTAGAGAATTGTTATTTTGATCAATGTTTGCCTGGTATCTCTCCTAATGGTATACCAACATCAATACAGCATGGAAATGTGGACACAATCTTATCCAATGAATATTCCTTAGTTTTGTGAGGCTAAATGTCATCAGATGGTGGTCCGTGGCTCAGATGGGTCTGAGAGGCTAAGAGGCTAAATGTCATCAAATGGTGGTCCGTGGCTCAGATGGGTCTTTTTTTTAAATGATTTAATTGTATTGAACCATAAATTATTTAATTGTATTGAACCATAAATGATTTCATTGTATTGAACCATAAATGATTTCATTGTATTGAACCATAAATGATTTCATTGTATTGAACCATAAATGATTTCATTGTATTGAACCATAAATGATTTCATTGTATTGAACCATAAATGATTTCATTGTATTGAACATGCATGTCATTTTGTTTTCATTTGTTTTGGGCTCATTGTTCTTCCCGTCCATTCCTCGTGGACAGGCTCATGTGTTTGACGGCGTGCCTGGAGGTCAGATTTCACTTCATCTTTCGTTGTGTTTCTGTCGTCTTTCTTTGATGTCATTTCCTGGTTCCTCCTCCTTCCTCACCTCATCTCTGTCCTGATTAGAAAGAAAAGGAAATAAGCGTGTGTTCTAGTGATGCATAACCCACCCCGCCCTGCCCCGCCCCGCCCCCACGGGGAGCCAGCTTTAGCGTGTGTTCTAGTGATGCATAACCCACCCCGCCCTGCCCCGCCCCGCCCCCAAGGGGAGCCAGCCTTAGCGTGTGTTCTAGTGATGCACGGGCCACCCCGCCCTGCCCCGCCCCGCCCCCAAGGGGAACCAGCCTTAGCGTGTGTTCTAGTGATGCACGGGCCACCCCGCCCCGCCCTGCCCCGCCCCGCCCCCACGGGGAGCCAGCCTTAGCGTGTGTTCTAGTGATGCATAACCCACCCCGCCCTGCCCCGCCCCGCCCCCAAGGGGAACCAGCCTTAGCGTGTGTTCTAGTGATGCACGGGCCACCCCGCCCCGCCCTGCCCCGCCCCGCCCCCACGGGGAGCCAGCCTTAGCGTGTGTTCTAGTGATGCACGGGCCACCCCGCCCCGCCCCCACGGGGAGCCAGCCTTAGCGTGTGTTCTAGTGATGCATAACCCACCCCGCCCTGCCCCGCCTCGCCCCCACGGGGAGCCAGCCTTAGCGTGTGTTCTAGTGATGCATAACCCACCCCGCCCTGCCCCGCCCCGCCCACACGGGGAGCCAGCCTTAGCGTGTGTTCTAGTGATGCATAACCCACCCCGCCCTGCCCCGCCCCGCCCCCACGGGGAGCCAGCTTTAGCGTGTGTTCTAGTGATGCACGGGCCACCCCGCCCCGCCCCGCCCCGCCCCCAAGGGGAACCAGCCTTAAGCCCTAATCCGCGGCCCACGAAAACGAAAAGCAGCCTGACGAGTCGACTGGCTGCAAAAGAAACAACTTTATTAATTGTTCAACATTTCATGACCCATGGGATTAGTGCCTTGGAGGTTTGTGGATTAGAATCTAATCAAACCTGGACAGAGGGGGAAAGGAGATATGCAGAGAAGCAGTGGATTTTAAAATTAAACACCAAATTTCCACACGGCTTAAACAATACCAATCCATTACAGGAAACAGGGTAGAAAACAAACCATTAAATGCTAAACTTCTAAATTGCTCTTAATTAGAGCAGAGCCAGGACAATAGCAGAAACACAAAGACATTCAGATTCAAAATCAGACCATGATCTGATGGTCTGATGGTTGACACTAATGGGCTTGATGGGTGGACTTAATCCCCTCAAAGGTTTAATCATCAAGGTTGAATCATCAATCAACACTTTAATCGTTGACCTCAGAGCTATACGACTAGATTAAGCCTGACTAAAACTAAATATAAGATTGAGACATTTTTTAAGACTAAAACTTAATTGCCCAGACTCTTCTTCAACAAAGATGGCGAAAGCAAACATTCTTTGTTCGGTACTCATACAATAGTTTGGTACAAAACACTGTAACACAAGTCCTTAAACCAGAAACCTAACCCTAACCCTAAACCTAAACCTAGCCCTAATCCTAATCCTAGCCCTAAACCTAGCCCTAAACCTAAACCTAGCCCTAAACCTAAACCTAATCCTAATCCTAGCCCTAAACCTAATCCTATCCCTAAACCTAAACCTAGCCCTAAACCTAGCCCTAAACCTAATCCTAGCCCTAAACCTAGCCCTAAACCTAGCCCTAAACCTAATCCTATCCCTAAACCTAAACCTAGCCCTAAACCTAAACCTAGCCCTAAACCTAGCCCTAAACCTAAACCTAGCCCTAAACCTAGCACTAAACCTAGCCCTAAACCTAAACCTAGCCCTAAACCTATCCCTAAACCTAAACCTAATCCTAATCCTAGCCCTAAACCTAAACCTAGCCCTAAACCTAAACCTAATCCTAATCCTAGCCCTAAACCTAAACCTAGCCCTAAACCTAGCCCTAAACCTAAACCTAATCCTAGCCCTAAACCTAAACCTAGCCCTAAACCTAGCCCTAAACCTAATCCTATCCCTAAACCTAAACCTAGCCCTAAACCTAATCCTAGCCCTAAACCTAATCCTATCCCTAAACCTAAACCTAGCCCTAAACCTAATCCTAGCCCTAAACCTAATCCTAGCCCTAAACCTAATCCTATCCCTAAACCTAAACCTAGCCCTAAACCTAGCCCTAAACCTAGCCCTAAACCTAGCCCTAAACCTAAGCGCACGCGAACCTAAAGGTCGTAATAATGTGCTGGCGGAGCTCGTACTGAGATGTAGCAGAAATGTAACATTGTTCCCTGGTTCCTGGTTGATCCATCCTGTTGCTTTCCTTTTAGGCTTTTCCTCTTAAGTGTGACTGATGGTCAGTGTGACTGATGGTCAGTGTGACTGATGTGTGTGACTGATGGTCAGTGTGACTGATGGTCAGTGTGACTGATGGTCAGTGTGACTGATGAGTGTGACTGATGGTCAGTGTGACTGATGGTCAGTGTTAATGTGACTGATGGTCAGTGTGACTGATGGTCAGTGTGACTGATGAGTGTGACTGATGGTCAGTGTGACTGATGGTCAGTGTTAATGTGACTGATGGTCAGTGACTGATGGACCCCCCCCCCCCCCCCCCCCAACCTCTGTGTGTGTCATCAGGTGCGGTCAGCACCAACGTCATCATCGGCGCCGTCGTGGGCTCCATCTTGTTCCTGGGACTCATCCTGGCCGTCACAGCCTGGGCCCTGAAGTAAGGGCCACCTGTCACTCACTCTGTTTAGCTATACTAAACCCTGGCCCTGAAGTAAGGGCCACATGTCACTCACTCTGTTTAGCTATACTAAACCCTGGGCCCTGAAGTAAGGGCCCCATGTCACTCACTCTGTTTAGCTATACTAAACCCTGGCCCTGAAGTAAGGGCCACATGTCACTCACTCTGTTTAGCTATACTAAACCCTGGCCCTGAAGTAAGGGCCACCTGTCACTCACTCTGTTTAGCTATACTAAACCCTGGCCCTGAAGTAAGGGCCACATGTCACTCACTCTGTTTAGCTATACTAAACCCTGGCCCTGAAGTAAGGGTCACCTGTCACTCACTCACTCTGATCAATGAATTATATGTTTATTTATACTATATATATATATATATATATATATATATATTTAACCCTGTCCCTGAAGTAAGGGCCACCTGTCACTCACTCCTGATCAATGAATTATATGTTTATTTATACTATATATATATATATATATATATATATATATATATATATATTTAACCCTGTCCCTGAAGTAAGGGCCACCTGTCACTCACTCTGATCAATGAATGATATGTTTATTTATACTATATATATATATATATATTTAACCCTGTCCCTGAAGTAAGGGCCACCTGTCACTCACTCCTGATCAATTAATTATATGTTTTAGTTATACTATATCAGAGGTGGAAAGTAACTAAGTACTTTTACTGTACTAAGTACTGTACTTAAGTAATAATGTTGAGGTATTTGTACTTTTACCTGGAGTATTTCCAACTTCCAGTACTTTTACTTCTACTCCACTACATCTCAGAGCCAACATTTGTACTTTTACTTCACTACAATTATTTGAAAACCACCCACCCCTGTTCCCCCTCACTGTATATGTTTCTTTTCCCTTTTTACCTCCTTTATGATGAATTCCTGTTCTGTTCTTTGACTATATAGAAATGTCTATTTGTAAGTCTCTAAATGTTTTGATGAATTGAACAAGGTGGACCCTCTTGCATGAGGTCAGTCCGCTGCCCTCCCCAGGTTGGCAGAGGAAGTGTAGCGCTCAGGAGTACATGAGATAATTGATAGTTGGTGAAAAAATGGGTTGCAAAAATCGTGGGATAAAGAAAAATACTGTAATAGGAATATAATAGGATGATAAAACTCAGCAGGTCTCATGAGGTCTCCATGAGGTCTCCATGAGGTCTCCATGAGGTCCCCATGAGGTCCCCATGAGGTCCCCATGAGGTCTCCATGAGGTCTCATGAGGTCTCCATGAGGTCCCCATGAGGTCCCCATGAGGTCTCCATGAGGTCCCCATGAGGTCTCCATGAGGTCTCCATGAGGTCTCATGAGGTCCCCATGAGGTCCCCATGAGGTCTCCATGAGGTCCCCATGAGGTCTCCATGAGGTCTCCATGAGGTCCCCATGAGGTCTCCATGAGGTCTCCATGAGGTCTCCATGAGGTCTCATGAGGTCCCCATGAGGTCTCTATGAGGTCCCCATGAGGTCTCCATGAGGTCTCCATGAGGTCTCATGAGGTCCCCATGAGGTCCCCATGAGGTCTCCATGAGGTCTCCATGAGGTCCCCATGAGGTCCCCATGAGGTCTCCATGAGGTCCCCATGAAGTCTCCATGAGGTCCCCATGAGGTCCCCATGAGGTCTCCATGAGGTCCCCATGAGGTCTCCATGAGGTCCCCATGAGGTCCCCATGAGGTCTCCATGAGGTCCCCATGAGGTCTCCATGAGGTCTCCATGAGGTCTCCATGAGGTCTCATGAGGTCCCCATGAGGTCTCCATGAGGTCCCCATGAGGTCTCCATGAGGTCTCATGAGGTCCCCATGAGGTCTCCATGAGGTCTCCATGAGGTCTCATGAGGTCCCCATGAGGTCTCCATGAGGTCTCCATGAGGTCTCATGAGGTCTCCATGAGGTCTCCATGAGGTCTCCATGAGGTCTCAATGAGGTCTACATGAGGTCTCCATGAGGTCTCCATGAACTCTCAGAATGATAATGATACTCAGTAGGTCTCCATGAAGTCTCCATGAACTCTCAGAATGATAATGATACTCAGTAGGTCTCCATGAAGTCTCCATGAACTCTCAGAATGATAATGATACTCAGTAGGTCTCCATGAAGTCTCCATGAACTCTCAGAATGATAATGATACTCAGTAGGTCTCCATGAACTCTCAGAATGACGTCAGAATGACGTCAGAATGACGTCAGAATGACGTCAGTCGTGTCTCATGTGTTGCGTCGTTGTTCCACCAGGAGCTACAGACAGAGACGCTACATGGAGTCTGAGGTCCACCGAAGATTCTGCCGGTTTGTTAACATCATATACACATACACATCTACACTGTTATGAATCTATCATTATATACACATACACATCTACACTGTTATGAATCTATCATCATATACACATACACATCTACACTGTTATGAATCTATCATCATATACACATACACAAATACACTGTTATGAATCTATCATCATATACACATACACATCTACACTGTTATGAATCTATCATCATATACACATACACAAATACACTGTTATGAATCTATCATCATATACACATACACATCTACACTGTTATGAATCTATCATCATATACACATCTACACTGTTATGAATCTGACAACATATACACATACACATATACACTGTTATGAATCTATCATCATATACACATACACATCTACACTGTTATGAATCTATCATCATATACACATCTACACTGTTATGAATATATCATTATATACACATACACATCTACACTGTTATGAATCTATCATCATATACACATACACATCTACACTGTTATGAATCTATCATCATATACACATACACATCTACACTGTTATGAATCTATCATCATATACACATACACATCTACACTGTTATGAATCTATCATCATATACACATACACATCTACACTGTTATGAATCTATCATCATATACACATCTACACTGTTATGAATCTGACATCATATACACATACACATATACACTGTTATGAATCTATCATCATATACACATACACATCTACACTGTTATGAATCTATCATCATATACACATCTACACTGTTATGAATCTATCATTATATACACATACACATCTACACTGTTATGAATCTATCATCATATACACATACACATCTACACTGTTATGAATCTATCATCATATACACATACACATCTACACTGTTATGAATCTATCATCATATACACATACACATCTACACTGTTATGAATCTATCATCATATACACATACACATGTACACTGTTATGAATCTATCATCATATACACATACACATCTACACTGTTATGAATCTATCATCATATACACATACACATCTACACTGTTATGAATCTATCCTCATATACACATACACAAATACACTGTTATGAATTTATCATCATATACACATACACATATACACTGTTATGAATCTATCATATACACATACACATCTACACTGTTATGAATCTGACATCATATACACATCTACACTGTTATGAATCTATCATCATATACACATACACATCTACACTGTTATGAATCTGACATCATATACACATATACACTGTTATGAATCTGACATCATATACACATCTACACTGTTATGAATCTGACATAATATACACATCTACACTGTTATGAATCTGACATCATATACACATACACATCTACACTGTTATGAATCTATCATCATATACACATACACAAATACACTGTTATGAATCTATCATCATATACACATACACATCTACACTGTTATGAATCTATCATCATATACACATACACAAATACACTGTTATGAATCTATCATCATATACACATACACATCTACACTGTTATGAATCTATCATCATATACACATCTACACTGTTATGAATCTGACATCATATACACATACACATATACACTGTTATGAATCTATCATCATATACACATACACATCTACACTGTTATGAATCTATCATCATATACACATACACATCTACACTGTTATGAATCTATCATTATATACACATACACATCTACACTGTTATGAATCTATCATCATATACACATACACATCTACACTGTTATGAATCTATCATCATATACACATACACATCTACACTGTTATGAATCTATCATCATATACACATACACATCTACACTGTTATGAATCTATCATCATATACACATACACATCTACACTGTTATGAATCTATCATCATATACACATACACATCTACACTGTTATGAATCTATCATCATATACACATACACATCTACACTGTTATGAATCTATCATCATATACACATACACATCTACAATGTTATGGATCTATCATCATATACACATACACATATACACTGTTATGAATCTATCATCATATACACATACACATATACACTGTTATGAATCTATCATCATATACACATACACATATACACTGTTATGAATCTATCATCATATACACATACACATCTACACTGTTATGAATCTATCATCATATACACATCTACACTGTTATGAATCTGACATCATATACACATACACATCTACACTGTTATGAATCTATCATCATATACACATCTACACTGTTATGAATCTGACATCATATACACATCTACACTGTTATGAATCTGACATCATATACACATACACATCTACACTGATCTACACATAACATCTACACTGATATGAATCTATCATCATATGTGACCAGATTTGACTGAGAGACTGCCATCGCGCACATTACAGCTTTTCACCAGAGGAGAAAAACGTTTTTTTTTTCTGTTTTTTTTAAATGAGTTGATAGCACAGGCAGACTCTTCACATACTAGAGCATGTCTGAAATAAGTGTCAGAGCTTAAATCGGCATGTAAATATGAAATAAATGCCCAAACATGTAGCTAGGTGTAATGTTAGAGACCACAAAAGTGAACCTTTCAAGCCTGTTTTCTCAACTTGTTGTTTTCTGCAAGACATTACTCTATAAGCCATATCTCCAAAACTTGGTTGGTCAAACTGAACAATCAATATGTCCATTTGAAGCTATGATTCCCTGCTTTCATAGGACATGAAAAATCGAAAATTCCAAAAAATCCAATGGCAGTCTCTCAGTCAAATTTTGTCACATATACACATACACATCTACACTGTTATGAATCTGACATCATATACACATACACATCTACACTGTTATGAATCTGACATCATATACACATACACATCTACACTGTTATGAATCTGACATCATATACACATCTACACTGTTATGAATCTGACATCATATACACATACACATCTACACTGTTATGAATCTGACATATACACATACACATCTACACTGTTATGAATCTGACATCATATACACATACACATCTACACTGTTATGAATCTGACATCATATACACATACACATCTACACTGTTATGAATCTGACATCATATACACATACACATCTACACTGATATGAATCTATCATCATATACACATACACATCTACACTGTTATGAATCTGACATCATATACACATACACATCTACACGGATATGAATCTATCATCATATACACATACACATCTACACTGTTATGAATCTATCATCATATACACATACACATCTACACTGTTATGAATCTGACATCATATACACATACACATCTACACTGTTATGAATCTGACATCATATACACATACACATCTACACTGTTATGAATCTGACATCATATACACATACACATCTACACTGTTATGAATCTATCATCATATACACATACACATCTACACTGTTATGAATCTGACATCATATACACATACACATCTACACGGATATGAATCTATCATCATATACACATACACATCTACACTGTTATGAATCTATCATCATATACACATACACATCTACACTGTTATGAATCTATCATCATATACACATACACATCTACACTGTTATGAATCTGACATCATATACACATACACATCTACACTGTTATGAATCTATCATCATATACACATACACATCTACACTGTTATGAATCTGACATCATATACACATACACATCTACACTGTTATGAATCTGACATCATATACACATACACATCTACACTGATATGAATCTATCATCATATACACATACACATCTACACTGTTATGAATCTGACATCATATACACATACACATCTACACGGATATGAATCTATCATCATATACACATACACATCTACACTGTTATGAATCTATCATCATATACACATACACATCTACACTGTTATGAATCTGACATCATATACACATACACATCTACACTGTTATGAATCTGACATCATATACACATACACATCTACACTGTTATGAATCTGACATCATATACACATCTACACTGTTATGAATCTGACATATACACATACACATCTACACTGTTATGAATCTGACATCATATACACATACACATCTACACTGTTATGAATCTGACATCATATACACATACACATCTACACGGATATGAATCTATCATCATATACACATACACATATAGTATATGTGTATGTGTATATGATAACACTATATTAATCTGACAATATGCATCCAACACTATGTTAATCTGACAATATGCATCCAACACTATGTTAATCTGACAATATGCATCCAACACTATGTTAATCTGACAATATGCATCCAACACTATGTTAATCTGACAATATGCATCCAACACTATGTTAATCTGACAATATGCATCCAACACTATGTTAATCTGACAATATGCATCCAACACTATGTTAATCTGACAATATGCATCCAACACTATGTTAATCTGACAATATGCATCCAACACTATGTTAATCTGACAATATGCATCCAACACTATGTTAATCTGACAATATGCATCCAACACTGACATATCATTCAATCAACACTGTTGTTTTCATACGACGTCGCTCTGCACTCCATCAATGCATGTGTCATTTATATGTCACTCATTGGCCATGATGTCACTCATTGACCATGATGTCACTCATTGACCATGATGTCACTCATTGACCATGATGTCACTCATTGACCATGATGTCACTCATTGATCATGATGATGTCACTCATTGACCATGATGTCACTCATTGACCATGATGATGTCACTCATTGACCATGATGTCACTCATTGGCCATGATGTCACTCATTGGCCATGATGTCACTCATTGTCCATGATGTCACTCATTGACCATGATGTCACTCATTGACCATGATGTCACTCATTGGTCAGGATGTCACTCATTGGCCATGATGTCACTTGTTTGTTATGATGATGTCATGCTGGAGCAGACTCTCCTCCTAAACAACTTCAGACCAACTCAAACGAGTCTGTGCATGAAAGAGTCTTCATGCACAGTTATTATTACTGAAGGAATATGCTGCTGCTTTTCAACCATATCACCGAGTTAGTACCACAGACGGAAAGCAGTCTAAGTCCAAATTTCATTCTGACCCCTCCACGAAAAGGCCTCGTTGCCCTGACCCCTTATCTATCATTTATACATTATGGATAAATAGTGTGGACTTAGACTGTTTTTCGTCTGTGGCATTCATTTCATGATATGAAGTGCATACACAAAGATTCACCAGCATTATTGCTCATGTGTGTGTCATGTATGTATCGCGGCCCAATGAGAAAGACACTACAATACCCAGCATGCCTTGCTCTAGATGTAGTTTAATTATATATATATTCCACTGTTACGTTCTTAGCTTACGCATGTTTCATGATAACTACTTTGTATGTATGGGATGTGTTGCCATGCTTTTTGTTATTGCTTAATGTACGTCGCTCTGGATTAAGAGCGTCTGATAAATGACTACATTGTAAAGCCTCACAATCTTGCTCTGATTCCTTCTTCCTTCTCATCAGTGTTCAGAATACTTTGTTTGCTTGGAAGTGTAGTTCACATCCCAGGGTTAGGGTTAGGGTTAACCCTAACCCTAAGGGGTTAAGGGATGGGGTTAGGGTTAGGGTTGGGTTAGGGTTAACCCTAACCCTAACCCCATCCCTGCAGCGACACCCATCCATACTCAACATGTACCATAGCATACTATACTCTGTTGTCACTGAGACGTATTATTCTCATTGAAGCAACATGGCCATGCAATGAATGAATGAATGAACGAGGCTTTACTTCATGGCCACTGTGGGTGAGTCCAGCTTGGGTTAGGGTTAGGGTTAACCCTTTACTTCATGGCCACTGTGGGTGAGTCCAGCTTGGCCGGACATTCCAACCAATACAAACGTTCTGGAAGCGTCTCAAAATCATTCCAACGAGAGCAAACAACACGTTGTGAAGACAGACGACATTCACAAAGAGAATCATGTTGATTATTCTTGTTTTTCTCCTTCTTCTTCTTCTTCTTCTTCTTCTTCTTCTTCTTCTTCTCCTCCTCCCCCTCCTCCTCCTCCTCCCCCTCCTCCTCCTCCTCCCTCTCCCCCTCCCCCTCCTCCTCCTCCCTCTCCCCCTCCACCTCCTCCTCCTCCTCCTCCCTCTCCCCCTCCACCTCCTCCTCCTCCTCCTCCTCCTCCTCCTCCTCCCTCTCCTCCTCCTCCTCCTCCTCCCTCTCCCCCTCCTCCCCCTCCTCCCTCTCCCCCTCCACCTCCTCCTCCTCCTCCTCCTCCCTCTCCCCCTCCACCTCCTCCTCCTCCTCCTCCTCATCCTCCTCCCTCTCCTCCTCCTCCTCCTCCTCCTCCCCCTCCTCCTCCTCCTCCCTCTCCCCCTCCACCTCCACCTCCTCCTCCTCCTCCTCCTCCTCCTCCTCAGCCCGGTACCTCCGGGGGACTATGTGAAGAAGCCGGGTGACGGCGGGGACTCCTTCTACAGCGACATGCCCCCAGGCGTGAGCTCCAACTCAGGCTGCAGCTCCAAAAAGAGGTCTGGCTGTCTGTCTAACCTGCAGATCACTCTGTCCTTCACCCCATCCATTCACTCCATCTCCCAGAACATCTCCCTGTTTGGCTTCAGGTAGACACGCTGCTTCACTCCCATTACATCACTACGCCTTATGATGCATGCTCCATCAGAGAGAGAGAGAGAGAGAGAGAGAGGGTCTGAGCACACTTTACATTCCATGCGCGGTCAGAAGAAGCTGACTTTCGCGTCATTTCCGGGTTTTTAGACATCTGGTGGATGGAAAAGAGGCTCCGCCCCCGCGGCAGGTTGCCGCGTCGGCCGGATTCCCGGAAAAGCAGCTCTAAAACACAGCTTCTTCTGACCGCGCATGGACGTTGAAGTGTGCCCAGGCCGAGAGAGAGAGAGAGAGAGAGAGCAATGCTGACTCACACACGCCGTCACAATCCGCCGAAATAACATTTTTTTGTTAAGCGACTTAGCATGAATTGAGCTTGAGAGTGTCTGCAGGCGTGCGTGCGTGCGTGCGTGCGTGCGTGCGTGCGTGCGTGCGTGCGTGCGTGCGTGCGTGCGTGCGTGCGTGCGTGCGTGCGTGCGTGCGCGCGTGCGTGCGTGCGAGCCAGGCTCTATACCTTTGTGCATATCATGCTTCTTTTTAAATGATGATTCATTTAGTTTTCCCACCTGGGCACCGTCATCTAATAAGTGATGATACCAACATATCATCTAATAAGTGATGATACCAACATATCATCTAATAAGTGAGGATACCAACATATCATCTAATAAGTGAGGATACCAACATATCATCTAATAAGTGAGGATACCAACATATCATCTAATAAGTGATGATACCAACATATCATCTAATAAGTGATGATACCAACATATCATCTAATAAGTGATGATACCAACATATCATCTAATAAGTGATGATACCAACATATCATCTAATAAGTGATGATACCAACATATCATCTAATAAGTGATGATACCAACATATCATCTAATAAGTGATGATACCAACATATCATCTTATAAGTGATGATATCAACATATCATCCCTTCCTTTGAGTTCCTAGAGATTCATATATAGACCAATCCACGGAGGAGTGTCCTGGGCGGCCATAGCTGAGGTGTAAAACACATAGGCCTACACCTGGCCATGGGCCTACACCTGGCCATGGGCCTACACCTGGCCATGGGCCTACACCTGGTCATGGGCCTACACCTGGCCATAGACCTACACCTGGCCATGGGCCTACACCTGGCCATGGGCCTACACCTGGCCATAGACCTACACCTGGCCATGGGCCTACACCTGGCCATAGGCCTACACCTGGCCATGGGCCTACACCTGGCCATAGGCCTACACCTGGCCATGGGCCTACACCTGGCCATAGGCCTACACCTGGTCATGTGCCATAGACCTACACCTGGTCATGGGCCATAGACCTACACCTGGCCATGGGCCTACACCTGGTCATGGGCCTACACCTGGCCATGGGCCTACACCTGGTCATGGGCCATAGACCTACACCTGGCCATGGGCCTACACCTGGTCATGGGCCTACACCTGGCCATAGGCCTACACCTGGCCATAGGCCTATACCTGGCCATGGGCCATATACCTACACCTGGCCATGGGCCTACACCTGGTCATAGGCCTACACCTGGCCATGGGCCTACACCTGGCCATGGGCCTACACCTGGCCATGGGCCTACACCTGGCCATATGCCTACACCTGGTCATGGGCCTACACCTGGCCATAGGCCTACACCTGGCCATGGGCCTACACCTGGCCATAGGCCTACACCTGGCCATGGGCCTATACCTGGCCATGGGCCTACACCTGGCCATGGGCCTACAGCTGGCCATAGGCCTACACCTGGTCATGGGCCATAGGCCTACACCTGGTCATGGGCCATAGGCCTACACCTGGTCATGGGCCTACACCTGGCCATAGGCCTACATCTGGCCATGGGCCTACACCTGGCCATAGACCTACACCTGGCCATGGGCCTACACCTGGCCATAGACCTACATCTGGCCATGGGCCTACACCTGGCCATAGGCCTACAGCTGGCCATGGACCTACACCTGGCCATAGACCTACACCTGGCCATAGGCCTACACCTGGCCATGGGCCTACACCTGGCCATAGACCTACACCTGGCCATAGGCCTACACCTGACCATAGGCCTACACCTTGCCATGGGCCTACACCTGGCCATATGCCTACACCTGGTCATGGGCCTACACCTGGCCATATGCCTACACCTGGTCATGGGTCATGGGCCTACACCTGGCCATGGGCCTACACCTGGTCATGGGCCTACACCTGGTCATGGGCCATAGACCTACACCTGGCCATGGGCCTACACCTGGTCATGGGCCTACACCTGGCCATAGGCCTACACCTGGCCATAGGCCTACACCTGGCCATGGGCCATAGGCCTATACCTGGCCATGGGCCATATACCTACACCTGGCCATGGGCCTACACCTGGTCATAGGCCTACACCTGGCCATGGGCCTACACCTGGCCATGGGCCTACACCTGGCCATGGGCCTACACCTGGCCATATGCCTACACCTGGTCATGGGCCTACATCTGGCCATAGGCCTACACCTGGCCATGGGCCTACACCTGGCCATAGGCCTACACCTGGCCATGGGCCTATACCTGGCCATGGGCCTACACCTGGCCATGGGCCTACAGCTGGCCATAGGCCTACACCTGGTCATGGGCCATAGGCCTACACCTGGTCATGGGCCATAGGCCTACACCTGGTCATGGGCCTACACCTGGCCATAGGCCTACATCTGGCCATGGGCCTACACCTGGCCATAGACCTACACCTGGCCATGGGCCTACACCTGGCCATAGACCTACATCTGGCCATGGGCCTACACCTGGCCATAGGCCTACAGCTGGCCATGGACCTACACCTGGCCATAGACCTACACCTGGCCATAGGCCTACACCTGGCCATGGGCCTACACCTGGCCATAGACCTACACCTGGCCATAGGCCTACACCTGACCATAGGCCTACACCTTGCCATGGGCCTACACCTGGCCATATGCCTACACCTGGTCATGGGCCTACACCTGGCCATATGCCTACACCTGGTCATGGGTCATGGGCCTACACCTGGCCATGGGCCTACACCTGGCCATGGGCCTACACCTGGCCATAGGCCTACACCTGGCCATGGGCCTACACCTGGCCACGGGCCTACACCTGGTCATGGGCCTACACATGGCCATGGGCCTACACCTGGCCATGGGCCTACACCTGGTCATGGGCCTACACCTGGCCATGGGCCTACACCTGGCCATAGGCCTACACCTGGCCATGGGTCTACACCTGGCCATAGGCCTACACCTGGCCATGGGCCATAGGCCTGGAGGATGGGATCATGCCGTTACCATGGTAACTGGGTACCACGGAGGATGGGATCATGCCGTTACCATGGTAACTGGGTACCACGGAGGATGGGATCATGCCGTTACCGGGTAACTGGGTACCACGGAGGATGGGATCATTCCGTTACCATGGTAACTGGGTATGGTACCACGGAGGATGGGATCATTAATTCATTGGCCATGACGTTGCCTCCCTCACTGCTGCTGTTACCATGGCGCCATAATGTGCTCCTCCCATTTGCATGGCCCGCCCACTCTTCACAGCCCCGCCCACTCTTCACAGCCCCGCCCACTCTTCACAGCCCCGCCCACACATCACCATATATATATATATATTTATATATATATATATATATATATATATATATATATATATATAAACAGATAGCTTCTCACATGCACATCCAGGTGGGGGAGGTGCTGGTAGGCAAGGTATAGATGCAGGCCAAAGAGAACTTCCCCAGGGAAAAGGAAGGGACCGCACACTCCAGAGACTCAGGACAAGATTTAGTTATGCTTCATTTCTTTAGTGCAATAAAGAAATGAAGCATAACTAAATCTTGTCCTGAGTCTCTGGAGTGTGCGGTCCCTTCCTTTTCCCTGGGGAAGTTCTCTTTGGCCTGCATATATATATATATATATATCATATACAGACTGTAGATTGTATGGTATACACTGTGATTCAGTCCATTTATTCTAAGTAAATGTCTTGAATGGATTAGGCTATTGTTAACGAGCGGTTCTACGCCCAGGACGGAAACATTCCATCTTCAAACGTGAATAACTCTTGATCTAAATCATTCCGTCCAATTCTAACCAATGCTGATGACTAATGATAAGTTGTGTTGCGTGGGTGTGTGTGTGTGTGTGTGTGTGTGTGTGTGTGTGTGTGTGTGTGTGTGTGTGTGTGTGTGTGTGTGTGTGTGTGTGTGTGTGTGTGTGTGTGTGTGTGTGTGTGTGTGTGCGTACAGATCTAATGGTCTGTCACACTCGTGGAGTGAGAGGATTCCTGATGCCAAACACATCTCAGACATCTGTGAGAACGGCAGACCCAGGAGCAACTCCTGGCAAGGTTAGGGTTAACCTTTACATTCATTCAGACCCAGGAGCAACTCCTGGCAAGGTTAGGGTTAACCTTTACATTCATTCAGACCCAGGAGCAACTCCTGGCAAGGTTAGGGTTAACCTTTACATTCATTCAGACCCAGGAGCAACTCCTGGCAAGGTTAGGGTTAACCTTTACATTCATTCAGACCCAGGAGCAACTCCTGGCAAGGTTAGGGTTAACCTTTACATTCATTCAGACCCAGGAGCAACTCCTGGCAAGGTTAGGGTTAACCTTTACATTCATTCAGACCCAGGAGCAACTACTGGCAAGGTTAGGGTTAACCTTTACATTCATTCAGACCCAGGAGCAACTCCTGGCAAGGTTAGGGTTAACCTTTACATTCATTCAGACCCAGGAGCAACTCCTGGCAAGGTTAGGGTTAACCTTTACATTCATTCAGACCCAGGAGCAACTCCTGGCAAGGTTAGGGTTAACCTTTACATTCATTCAGACCCAGGAGCAACTCCTGGCAAGGTTAGGGTTAACCTTTACATTCATTCAGACCCAGGAGCAACTCCTGGCAAGGTTAGGGTTAACCTTTACATTCATTCAGACCCAGGAGCAACTCCTGGCAAGGTTAGGGTTAACCTTTACATTCATTCAGACCCAGGAGCAACTCCTGGCAAGGTTAGGGTTAACCTTTACATTCATTCAGACCCAGGAGCAACTCCTGGCAAGGTTAGGGTTAACCTTTACATTCATTCAGACCCAGGAGCAACTCCTGGCAAGGTTAGGGTTAACCTTTACATTCATTCAGACCCAGGAGCAACTCCTGGCAAGGTTAGGGTTAACCTTTACATTCATTCAGACCCAGGAGCAACTCCTGGCAAGGTTAGGGTTAACCTTTACATTCATTCAGACCCAGGAGCAACTCCTGGCAAGGTTAGGGTTAACCTTTACATTCATTCAGACCCAGGAGCAACTCCTGGCAAGGTTAGGGTTAACCTTTACATTCATTCAGACCCAGGAGCAACTGCTGGCAAGGTTAGGGTTAACCTTTACATTCATTCAGACCCAGGAGCAACTCCTGGCAAGGTTAGGGTTAACCTTTACATTCATTCAGACCCAGGAGCAACTCCTGGCAAGGTTAGGGTTAACCTTTACATTCATTCAGACCCAGGAGCAACTCCTGGCAAGGTTAGGGTTAACCTTTACATTCATTCAGACCCAGGAGCAACTCCTGGCAAGGTTAGGGTTAACCTTTACATTCATTCAGACCCAGGAGCAACTGCTGGCAAGGTTAGGGTTAACCTTTACATTCATTCAGACCCAGGAGCAACTCCTGGCAAGGTTAGGGTTAACCTTTACATTCATTCAGACAGTGTGTAAGGACGTGTAGGGCTCTATTTTCGTTCCATGCTAAACACCTTATCCCTAAACTTTTTTGTACTATTTTGCAAAACATTTTTGAATAGTTCAAATGGCCAGTCTACAAGCTCACAACGTGTCAATGTAGATTGGCTAGTTGAACTATTCAAAAATGTTTTTTAAAATAGTTTAAAAAAAAAGGCAAAGAAGTTTAGGGATAAGGGGTTTAGCAGTGACGAAAATGGAGCCCGCAATGTGCAACGGGCAACGGGCAATGTGCAACGGGCAATGTGCAACGTGCGCATGCGTGTGTGTAGAATAACACCGTGTAGATCGTGTTCTAGGCGGCCGAAGCTAATGGCTATGGAGAAACGGAAGCAGTGACGTGCACAGACATTTAGAGGGGCAGGACAGTGGCGTGCACAGACATTTAGAGGGGCAGGACAGTGGCGTGCACAGACATTTAGAGGGGCAGGACAGTGGCGTGCACAGACATTTAGAGGGGCAGGGGTTGGGGTCAGGGGTCAGGGGTCAGTGGCGTGCACAGACATTTAGAGGGGCAGGTGCTCAAGTTAAAAAAGGGCACCTTGTGCGACGCGTGGAACCGCCTTAATAGTGTGTGAGATTTATAGATTCTGGGGCATATATGATATAGCTTAATGTAAATCGCTCTGGATTAAGAGCGTCTGCTAAATGCCTAAATTGTAAATTGTATAGCAGAAGGTTTTAATCAAGAATTGATCGATTTCACCACAATGGGCCACATACTGTACACTGTATAAAAAAAAGATTTTTTTTTGACAAAGGGCACATTGCAGGTGCTCTAGCACCACCTAGTGTCTATCTGTGCACGCCACTGCTGGCGAGGCCTATCAAATCGACCTATCACTGGCTTGCAAGGGCTTGGCTATAGTTCCAAACATTGAAACTATCCCATTGAGTCAAAGCGGGGTGCTGTGGACTATAGTTCCAAATATTGGAACTATCCCATTGAGACAAAGCGGGGTGCTGTGGACTATAGTTCCAAATATTGGAACTATCCCATTGAGTCAAAGCGGGGTGCTGTGGGCTATAGTTCCAAATATTGGAACTATCCCATTGAGACAAAGCGGGGTGCTGTGGACTATAGTTCCAAATATTGGAACTATCCCATTGAGACAAAGCGGGGTGCCATGGGCTATAGTTCCAAATATTGGAACTATCCCATTGAGACAAAGCGGGGTGCCTATGGGCTATAGTTCCAAACATTGGAACTATCCCATTGAGACAAAGCGGGGTGCTATGGGGTATAGTTCCAAACATTGGAACTATCCCATTGAGACAAAGCGGGGTGCTATGGGCTATAGTTCCAACATTGGAACTATCCCATTGAGACAAAGCGGGGTGCCTATGGGCTATAGTTCCAAACATTGGAACTATCCCATTGAGACAAAGCGGGGTGCTATGGGGTATAGTTCCAAACATTGGAACTATCCCATTGAGACAAAGCGGGGTGCTATGGGCTATAGTTCCAACATTGGAACTATCCCATTGAGACAAAGCGGGGTGCCTATGGGCTATAGTTCCAAACATTGGAACTATCCCATTGAGATAGAATGAGCACTTCCTCATTCCATTGTTACAATGGGAGTCAACGCTAGTGTCGCTACTCTCTTACTAGATTACTCTGGGTAACGTGAGTGTACAACGTAAGAAGCTGATCTCTGATTGGCTGTCTTTGTGTAAGAATAAGCTCTCTGATTGGCTGTCTTTGTGTAAGAAGCAGCTCTCTGATTGGCTGTCTTTGTGTAGGTAACGTGAGCGGACATCGTAAGAAGCTGAGAGGGAAGAAGTTCCGCGCTCGCTCCAACTCCACAGAGTAAGTGTGCTGTAGGTCAGAGGTTCCCAAAGTGGGGTCCGGGGACCCGCAGGGGTCCTTGGGGGAGTTACAGTGGGTCCCCAGCTAAATGATAGTTTGGAACCAAATGGACCCTTATGGGACTGTAACTCTGAGAGTGTTCAAATGGAACGAAATGGACCCGTTAGGGTCCGTATGGTTCCATTTGTACACTCGAGTTAAATTAGCATTGATTTTACAATATAAATTGGTTCCATTTGTACACTCTCAGAGTTAAATTAACATTGATTTTACAAAAATAAATTGGGGGTCCCAGAGATAGAAATGCCATTAAATTGGGGGGTCCGTAGACTAATGCATGTCACACTGGGGGGTCCTTGAAATTAAACAGGTTGAGAATCACTGCTGGAGCTGTAAAAAAAATCTTCTCTTATGGGGGTCCCTGGCATGTCTTTTCAAATGGGGGTCCCTGGCATGTCTTTTCAAATGGGGGTCCCTGGCATGTCTTTTCAAATGGGGGTCCCTGGCATGTCTTTTCAAATGGGGGTCCCTGGCATGTCTTTTCAAATGGGGGTCCCTGGCATGTCTTTTCAAATGGGGGTCCCTGGCATGTCTTTTCAAATAGGGGTCCCTGGCATGTCTTTTCAAATGGGGGTCCCTGGCATGTCTTTTCAAATGGGGGTCCCTGGCATGTCTTTTCAAATGGGGGTCCCTGGCATGTCTTTTCAAACGGGGGTCCCTGGCATGTCTTTTCAAACGGGGGTCCCTGGCATGTCTTTTCAAATGGGGGTCCCTGGCATGTCTTTTCAAATGGGGGTCCCTGGCATGTCTTTTCAAATGGGGGTCCCTGGCATGTCTTTTCAAATGGGGGTCCCTGGCATGTCTTTTCAAATGGGGGTCCCTGGCATGTCTTTTCAAATGGGGGTCCCTGGCATGTATTTTCAAACGGGGGTCCCTGGCATGTCTTTTCAAATGGGGGTCCCTGGCATGTCTTTTCAAACGGGGGTCCCTGGCATGTCTTTTCAAATGGGGGTCCCTGGCATGTCTTTTCAAATGGGGGTCCCTGGCATGTCTTTTCAAATGGGGGTCCCTGGCATGTCTTTTCAAACGGGGGTCCCTGGCATGTCTTTTCAAATGGGGGTCCCTGGCATGTCTTTTCAAATGGGGGTCCCTGGCATGTCTTTTCAAATGGGGTCCCTGGCATGTATTTTCTAATGGGGGTCCCTGGCATGTCTTTTCTAATGGGGGTCCCTGGCATGTCTTTTCAAATGGGGGTCCCTGGCATGTCTTTTCTAATGGGGGTCCCTGGCATGTCTTTTCTAATGGGGGTCCCTGGCATGTCTTTTCAAATGGGGGTCCCTGGCATGTCTTTTCAAATGGGGGTCCCTGGCATGTCTTTTCAAATGGGGGTCCCTGGCATGTCTTTTCAAATGGGGGTCCCTGGCATGTCTTTTCAAATGGGGGTCCCTGGCATGTCTTTTCAAATGGGGGTCCCTGGCATGTCTTTTCAAATGGGGGTCCCTGGCATGTCTTTTCAAATGGGGGTCCCTGGCATGTCTTTTCAAATGGGGGTCCCTGGCATGTCTTTTCAAATGGGGGTCCCTGGCATGTCTTTTCAAATGGGGGTCCCTGGCATGTCTTTTCAAATGGGGGTCCCTGGCATGTCTTTTCAAATGGGGGTCCCTGGCATGTCTTTTCTAATGGGGGTCCCTGGCATGTCTTTTCAAATGGGGGTCCCTGGCATGTCTTTTCTAATGGGGGTCCCTGGCATGTCTTTTCTAATGGGGGTCCCTGGCATGTCTTTTCTAATGGGGGTCCCTGGCATGTCTTTTCTAATGGGGGTCCCTGGCATGTCTTTTCAAATGGGGGTCCCTGGCATGTCTTTTCTAATGGGGGTCCCTGGCATGTCTTTTCTAATGGGGGTCCCTGGCATGTCTTTTCAAATGGGGGTCCCTGGCATGTCTTTTCTAATGGGGGTCCCTGGCATGTCTTTTCAAATGGGGGTCCCTGGCATGTCTTTTCAAATGGGGGTCCCTGGCATGTCTTTTCAAATGGGGGTCCCTGGCATGTCTTTTCTAATGGGGGTCCCTGGCATGTCTTTTCAAATGGGGGTCCCTGGCATGTCTTTTCTAATGGGGGTCCCTGGCATGTCTTTTCAAATGGGGGTCCCTGGCATGTCTTTTCAAACGGGGGTCCCTGGCATGTCTTTTCAAATGGGGGTCCGCGGGGCTGATTAGTGTCCATTTGGGGGTCCTTGACATGAAAAGGTTTGGGAACCCCTGCTGTATGTGGTAATGATGTCATGGTGTGATGTCATGGTGTGATGTCATGGTGTGATGTCATGTCATCACAATCTAGTTGTAATAGTAGTTGTCGTTGCAGTTGGTGTTTCTGGGTCTCATCCACCATCAGTTGGTGTTTCTGGGTCTCATCCACCATCAGTTGGTGTTTCTGGGTCTCATCCACCATCAGGTGGTGTTTCTGGGTCTCATCCACCATCAGTTGGTGTTTCTGGGTCTCATCCACCATCAGGTGGTGTTTCTGGGTCTCATCCACCATCAGTTGGTGTTTCTGGGTCTCATCCACCATCAGTTGGTGTTTCTGGGTCTCATCCACCATCAGTTGGTGTTTCTGGGTCTCATCCACCATCAGTTGGTGTTTCTGGGTCTCATCCACCATCAGTTGGTGTTTCTGGGTCTCATCCACCATCAGTTGGTGTTTCTGGGTCTCATCCACCATCAGGTGGTGTTTCTGGGTCTCATCCACCATCAGTTGGTGTTTCTGGGTCTCATCCACCATCAGGTGGTGTTTCTGGGTCTCATCCACCATCAGTTGGTGTTTCTGGGTCTCATCCACCATCAGGTGGTGTTTCTGGGTCTCATCCACCATCAGTTGGTGTTTCTGGGTCTCATCCACCATCAGGTGGTGTTTCTGGGTCTCATCCACCATCAGGTGGTGTTTCTGGGTCTCATCCACCATCAGTTGGTGTTTCTGGGTCTCATCCACCATCAGGTGGTGTTTCTGGGTCTCATCCACCATCAGGTGGTGTTTCTGGGTCTCATCCACCATCAGGTGGTGTTTCTGGGTCTCATCCACCATCAGTTGGTGTTTCTGGGTCTCATCCACCATCAGTTGGTGTTTCTGGGTCTCATCCACCATCAGGTGGTGTTTCTGGGTCTCATCCACCATCAGGTGGTGTTTCTGGGTCTCATCCACCATCAGTTGGTGTTTCTGGGTCTCATCCACCATCAGGTGGTGTTTCTGGGTCTCATCCACCATCAGGTGGTGTTTCTGGGTCTCATCCACCATCAGGTGGTGTTTCTGGGTCTCATCCACCATCAGTTGGTGTTTCTGGGTCTCATCCACCATCAGTTGGTGTTTCTGGGTCTCATCCACCATCAGTTGGTGTTTCTGGGTCTCATCCACCATCAGTTGGTGTTTCTGGGTCTCATCCACCATCAGGTGGTGTTTCTGGGTCTCATCCACCATCAGTTGGTGTTTCTGGGTCTCATCCACCATCAGTTGGTGTTTCTGGGTCTCATCCACCATCAGGTGGTGTTTCTGGGTCTCATCCACCATCAGTTGGTGTTTCTGGGTCTCATCCACCATCAGGTGGTGTTTCTGGGTCTCATCCACCATCAGTTGGTGTTTCTGGGTCTCATCCACCATCAGGTGGTGTTTCTGGGTCTCATCCACCATCTTGTCTTGCATCTTTTGGCTGATGTTTTCTTCACAATGTCTGTCTGTCTCCTCTGTTCTGCTCTCCTAAAATATATACTCTTCTTCCTCCTCCTCCTCCTCCTCCTCTTTGAACAAATTTTGTTTTTTTCATTTATTTTCCTTCCTTCCTTCTCTCTCTACTTCCTTCCTTCCTTCCTTCATTCCTTCTCTCTCTCCTTCCTTCCTTCCTTCCTTCCTTCTCTCTCTCCTTCCTTCCTTCCTCTCTTTGTCTTGTGTCCATCCCCCCTTCCCCCCCACAGGTATTTAACCCCTCGCATCCTAACTGCGTGTTGTGATGTAACTAAATGGGTAGAAGATGTGAATAGAAACCCTCGAGGACCTTACTTTAGGTCAGTGTCGATTTTGGCAGAAAAGTTTGATTTTTGAATAGTTTTCATTTAGTTTTAGTCACATTTTAGTCACCTGGAATGCCTTAGTGTTAGTTTCAGTCGACTAAATGTCATGTGATTTCAGTCGACTAACTCTACAGTTGATTCAGTCAACTAAAATGTATTTTGGCGGGCCTTGATGCCGTCGTAATGACTGTTTTTACACTTGCTGAAAATAGCAGATCTACCGAAAATACATCTCTTCCCAAATTTCCCAAACTTGTTCATGTCAAGGACCCCCAAATTGACCCCCTCATTAGCCCACGGACCCCCATTTGAAACAATATGCCAGGGACCCCCATGAGAGAAGTTTTTGTTACGGCTCTAGCAGTGATTCTCAACCCGTTTAATGTCAAGGACCCCCAGTTTGACATGCATTAGTCTACGGACCCCCATTTAATGGTATTTCTATCTCTGGGACCCACATTCATATTGTACAAATCAATGTTAATTTAACTCTGAGATTCCAGACCCATAAAGGTCCATTAGGTTCCTAACTATCATTTAGCTGGGGACCCCCTGGAACTCCCTCAAGGACCCCTGGGGGTCCCCGGACCCCACTTTGGGAACCACTGCATGTTGTATAATCTATAGACATGTTCTCCTACTTGTTGTCAAAGGAAAGGTTTTCTCTGTATAATCTATAGACATGTTCTCCTATTAGTTGTCAAAGGAAAGGTTTTCTCTGTATAATCTATAGACATGTTTTCCTACTAGTTGTCAAAGGAAAGGTTTTCTCTGTATAATCTATAGACATGTTCTCCTACTAGTTGAGGAAAGGTTTTCTCTGTATAATCTATAGACATGTTCTCCTACTAGTTGAGGAAAGGTTTTCTCTATAATATAATCTATAGACATGTTTTCCTACTAGTTGTCAAAGGAAAGGTTTTCTCTGTATAATCTATAGACATGTTCTCCTACTAGTTGTCAGAGGAAAGGTTTTCTCTGTATAATCTATAGACATGTTCTCCTACTTGTTGAGGAAAGGTTTTCTCTGTATAATCTATAGACATGTTCTCCTACTAGTTGAGCAAAGGTTTTCTCTGTATAATCTATAAACATGTTCTCCTACTAGTTGAGGAAAGGTTTTCTCTGTATAATCTATAGACATGTTCTCCTACTAGTTGAGGAAAGGTTTTCTCTGTATAATCTATAGACATGTTCTCCTACTAGTTGAGGAAATGTTTTCTCTGTATAATCTATAGACATGTTCTCCTACTAGTTGAGGAAAGGTTTTCTCTGTATAATCTATAGACATGTTCTCCTACTAGTTGTCAGAGGAAAGGGTTTCTCTGTATAATCTATAGACATGTTCTCCTACTAGTTGAGGAAAGGTTTTCTCTGTATAATCTATAGACATGTTCTCCTACTAGTTGTCAGAGGAAAGGCTTTCTCTGTATAATCTATAGACATGTTCTCCTACTTGTTGAGGAAAGGTTTTCTCTGTATAATCTATAGACATGTTCTCCTACTAGTTGAGGAAAGGGTTTCTCTGTATAATCTATAGACATGTTCTCCTACTAGTTGAGGAAAGGTTTTCTCTGTATACTCTATAGACATGTTCTCCTACTAGTTGAGGAAAGGTTTTCTCTGTATAATCTATAGACATGTTCTCCTACTAGTCTTCAGAGGAAAGGTTGTCTCTGTTTAATCTATAGACATGATCTCCTACTAGTTGTCAGAGGAAAGGTTGTCTCTGTATAATCTATAGACATGTTCTCCTACTTGTTGAGGAAAGGTTTTCTCTGTATAATCTATAGACATGTTCTCCTACTAGTTGAGGAAAGGTTTTCTCTGTATAATCTATAGACATGTTCTCCTACTAGTTGAGGAAAGGTTTTCTCTGTATAATCTATAGACATGTTCTCCTACTAGTGTCAGAGGAAAGGTTTCCTCTGTATAATCTATAGACATGTTCTCCTACTTGTTGAGGAAAGGTTTTCTCTGTATAAACTATAGACATGTTCTCCTACTAGTTGAGGAAAGGCTTTCTCTGTATAATCTATAGACATGTTCTCCTACTAGTTGAGGAAAGGTTTTCTCTGTATAATCTATAGACATGTTCTCCTACTAGTTGAGGAAAGGTTTTCTCTGTATAATCTATAGACATGTTCTCCTACTAGTTGTCAGAGGAAAGGCTTTCTCTGTATAATCTATAGACATGTTTTCCTACTTGTTGAGGAAAGGTTTTCTCTGTATAATCTATAGACATGTTCTCCTACTAGTTGAGGAAAGGGTTTCTCTGTATAATCTATAGACATGTTCTCCTACTAGTTGTCAGAGGAAAGGTTTCCTCTGTATAATCTATAGACATGTTCTCCTACTAGTTGTCAGAGGAAAGGCTTTCTCTGTATAATCTATAGACATGTTCTCCTACTTGTTGAGGAAAGGTTTTCTCTGTATAATCTATAGACATGTTCTCCTACTAGTTGAGGAAAGGGTTTCTCTGTATAATCTATAGACATGTTCTCCTACTAGTTGAGGAAAGGTTTTCTCTGTATACTATATAGACATGTTCTCCTACTAGTTGAGGAAAGGTTTTCTCTGTATAATCTATAGACATGTTCTTTTACTAGTTGAGGAAAGGTTTTCTCTGTATAATCTATAGACATGTTCTCCTACTAGTTGTCAGAGGAAAGGTTGTCTCTGTATAATCTATAGACATGTTCTCCTACTAGTTGTCAGAGGAAAGGTTGTCTCTGTATAATCTATAGACATGTTCTCCTACTTGTTGAGGAAAGGTTTTCTCTGTATAATCTATAGACATGTTCTCCTACTAGTTGAGGAAAGGTTGTCTCTGTATAATCTATAGACATGTTCTCCTACTAGTTGAGGAAAGGTTGTCTCTGTATAATCTATAGACATGTTCTCCTACTTGTTGAGGAAAGGTTTTCTCTGTATAATCTACAGACATGTTCTCCTACTAGTTGAGGAAAGGTTGTCTCTGTATAATCTATAGACATGTTCTCCTACTTGTTGAGGAAAGGTTTTCTCTGTATAATCTATAGACATGTTCTCCTACTAGTTGAGGAAAGGTTTTCTCTGTATAATCTATAGACATGTTCTCCTACTAGTTGTCAGAGGAAAGGTTGTCTCTGTATAATCTATAGATATGTTCTCCTACTTGTTGAGGAAAGGTTGTCTCTGTATAATCTATAGACATGTTCTCCTACTTGTTGAGGAAAGGTTTCCTCTGTATAATCTATAGATATGTTCTCCTACTTGTTGAGGAAGGGTTTTCTCTGTATAATCTATAGACATGTTATCCTACTAGTTGTCAGAGGAAAGGTTTCCTCTGTATAATCTATAGACATGTTCTCCTACTAGTTGAGGAAAGGGTTTCTCTGTCTAATCTATAGACATGTTCTCCTACTAGTTGTCAGAGGAAAGGTTTCCTCTGTATAATCTATAGACATGTTCTCCTACTAGTTGTCAGAGGAAAGGTTTCCTCTGTATAATCTATAAACATGTTCTCCTACTAGTTGAGGAAAGGTTTTCTCTGTATAATATATAGACATGTTCTCCTACTAGTTGTCAGAGAAAAGGTTTTCTCTGTATAATATATAGACATGTTCTCCTACTAGTTGAGGAAAGGTTTTCTCTGTATAATCTATAGACATGTTCTCCTACTAGTTGAGGAAAGGGTTTCTCTGTATAATCTATAGACATGTTCTCCTACTAGTTGAGGAAAGGTTTTCTCTGTATAATCTATAGACATGTTCTCCTACTTGTTGAGGAAAGGTTTTCTCTGTATAATCTATAGACATGTTCTCCTACTAGTTGTCAGAGGAAAGGTTTCCTCTGTATATAGACATGTTCTCCTACTAGTTGAGGAAAGGTTTTCTCTGTATAATCTATAGACATGTTCTCCTACTAGTTGAGGAAAGGTTTTCTCTGTATAATCTATAGACATGTTCTCCTACTTGTTGAGGAAAGGTTTTCTCTGTATAATCTATAGACATGTTCTCCTACTTGTTGAGGAAAGGTTTTCTCTGTATAATCTATAGACATGTTCTCCTACTAGTTGAGGAAAGGTTTCCTCTGTATAATCTATAGACATGTTCTCCTACTAGTTGTCAGAGGAAAGGTTTCCTCTGTATAATCTATAGACATGTTCTCCTACTAGTTGAGGAAAGGTTTTCTCTGTATAATCTATAGACATGTTCTCCTACTAGTTGTCAGAGGAAAGGTTTTCTCTGTATAATCTATAGACATGTTCTCCTACTAGTTGAGGAAAGGTTTTCTCTGTATAATATATAGACATGTTCTCCTACTAGTTGTCAGAGGAAAGGTTTTCTCTGTATAATATATAGACATGTTCTCCTACTAGTTGAGGAAAGGGTTTCTCTGTATAATCTATAGACATGTTCTCCTACTAGTTGAGGAAAGGTTTTCTCTGTATAATCTATAGACATGTTCTCCTACTTGTTGAGGAAAGGTTTTCTCTGTATAATCTATAGACATGTTCTCCTACTAGTTGAGGAAAGGTTTTCTCTGTATAATCTATAGACATGTTCTCCTACTAGTTGTCAGAGGAAAGGTTTTCTCTGTATAATCTATAGACATGTTCTCCTACTAGTTGAGGAAAGGTTTTCTCTGTATAATCTATAGACATGTTCTCCTACTAGTTGAGGAAAGGTTTTCTCTGTATAATCTATAGACATGTTCTCCTACTAGTTGAGGAAAGGTTTTCTCTGTATAATCTATAGACATGTTCTCCTACTAGTTGAGGAAAGGTTTTCTCTGTATAATCTATAGACATGTTCTCCTACTAGTTGTCAGAGGAAAGGTTTTCTCTGTATAATCTATAGACATGTTCTCCTACTAGTTGAGGAAAGGTTTTCTCTGTATAATCTATAGACATGTTCTCCTACTAGTTGAGGAAAGGTTTTCTCTGTATAATCTATAGACATGTTCTCCTACTAGTTGAGGAAAGGTTTTCTCTGCAGGAAACACAAACACTCCTTAGTGCTTTAATATGAAACATCTATTCATGAAAACAAATTATGTAATTTCCTTATATCTCCCCCATGACTCTTATCTTCTCTCACTGTATGTTGAGTGTTGTTGTTACGACCCCCTGTAGAGGTCTTCAGGGTTGTGTTGTGTTGTGTTGTGTTGTGTTGTGTTGTGTTGTGTTGTGTACTTGTGATAATTTAATTTAATAATTGTCTATATTGTGTGAGGTCATACAGTCACAAAGAGCAGTATAACTTATTTTTAAGTACTGAGCGGAGTGCACATTTAAGTACTGAGCGGAGTGCACATTTAAGTACTGAGCGGAGTGCACATTTAAATACTGAGCGGAGTGCACATTTAAGTACTGAGCGGAGTGCACATTTAAGTACTGAGTGGAGTGCACATTTAAGTACTGAGCGGAGTGCACATTTAAGTACTGAGTGGAGTGCACATTTAAGTACTAAGTACTGAGTGGAGTGCACATTTAAATACTGAGTGGAGTGCACATTTAAATACTGAGTGGAGTGCACATTTAAGTACTGAGTGGAGTGCACATTTAAGTACTGAGTGGAGTGCACATTTAAGTACTGAGCGGAGTGCACATTTAAGTACTGAGCGGAGTGCACATTTAAGTACTGAGCGGAGTGCACATTTAAATACTGAGTGGAGTGCACATTTAAATACTGAGTGGAGTGCACATTTAAGTACTGAGTGGAGTGCACATTTAAGTACTGAGTGGAGTGCACATTTAAGTACTGAGCGGAGTGCACATTTAAGTACTGAGCGGAGTGCACATTTAAGTACTGAGCGGAGTGCACATTTCCGTCACCTCAATACAAAATGTGTTGTGTCTGAAATTGGTCGATTTCTACACATAGACGTCTGGGCTAATTGGTCATGATACATATACTTCTTGTCCAGTAGCGATAATCTCAAAATAATGAAAAACAAAACAAAATGCAGATACAGTGTAGATTCACATATTTATAATTCAACATAGGTAACATGTATACAGTAAGGTGGTCTTTCATTTAGTAGGGAAGTAATTAAGGACATTTCAGCTGTAGTGGCTCATTGATTAATGAACCATGCAAAGATGTTTATTCTACATAACATGACATAATGAAGGACATTTCAGCTGTAGTGGCTCATTGATTAATGAACCATGCAAAGATGTTTATTCTACATAACATGCTATAAGTCTGTATCAAATGCTAGACTTAGATACAGTAGCATTTTATACAGACTTATAGCATGTTATGTGACAGCACTATAATTGCATTGTATGTAGTCATAGCACTTCATAGTACATATGTATAGCATAGTATAGTATATATGTATAGTTTATATATATAGTTTCATTATATAGATATTCCACTGTTACGTTCTTAGTTTACGCATGTTTCATGATAACTACTTTTTATGTATGTGATGTATTGCCAAGCTTTTTGTTCTTGCTTATTGTAAATCGCTCTGGATTAAGAGCGTCTGATAAATCCTTGTATTGACAGCAGTATAGTGGTGGTATTGTGTGCAGTACTGATCAGTATGGATCATGTTTCTGTATCAGTGCTGCTCAACCTTTTTCATGTCAAGGACCACCAGAATTATCTGTATTTGGCTGCCGACCCCCATCTGAAAATATGTAGGCCTAGTTCCAGGGACCTCCCAGAAGAAGCACATATTTTAGTTGATGTTTAATGTTCACCGTGAAGGAATATAATTCAAAGATTTGTGCCACATTTACGAGCTTGTAGATCTGCTATTTTTCAATTGCTAAAGTATTACATAATGCTTAACTGTCTGTCAGACAGACAGACAGACAGACAGACAGACAGACAGACAGACAGACAGACAGACTGGAGCAGCTTTGGAACCGCTACAAATATATATATTATATACTCCAAGAGAAAAGGTCACGCCTGAATGATGTCACTTCCTGTCCCATACAGGACGCTGTCCCCGGCCAAGTCTCCCACGTCCTCCACGGGATCCATCGCATCCAGCCGGCGCTACCCGTACCCCATGCCCCCCCTCCCCCCCGACGAGCAGAGGAAGGCCAACCGGCAGAGTGCCAGAGTGAGTAGAATGCTGCCCCTAACCCCTGTCCCCCCTTCTGCCCCCAACCCCTGCCCCCCCGCTGCCCCCAACCCCTGCCCCCCCCCCCCCCGCTGCCCCTAACCCCTGCCCCCCCGCTGCCCCCAACCCCTGCCCCTAACCCCTGCCCCCCCGCTGCCCCTAACCCCTGCCCCCCCGCTGCCCCTGCCCCCCCGCTGCCCCTAACCCCTGCCCCCCCTGCTGCCCCCAAACCCTGCCCCCCCGCTGCCCCTGCCCCCCCGCTGCCCCTAACCCCTGCCCCCCCGCTGCCCCCAACCCATCGCTGGTTAGACTGGCATATTCGCCGATACCGATATGACCCGATATGACAAATAAGGGCCGATCCGATACTTTTCCCGATACCGATGCTGTATCGGGACATCTCTAATAGAGGGTATGCGCGTGACATCATCATCAAACCAGGAAGTTATGCGGGAACGCCTACTGGGTGCCAAAAAACTATTTTCTGGCCTTGACAGCCCAAACATCCAAACAGAAAAGTCCAATGTGACGCATTAACCCATTAAACCACGTTAAACGACAATAAACTCACTTTGCCACTCACTGTATGCATGTGCATACCTCTATAGGACGCGTGTATGCTGATGATGATGATGTGTCTGTGACCAATAGGACGCGTGTATGCTGATGATGATGATGTGTCTGTGACCAATAGGACGCGTGTATGCTGATGATGATGATGTGTCTGTGACCAATAGGACGCGTGTATGCTGATGATGATGATGTGTCTGTGACCAATAGGACGCGTGTATGCTGATGATGATGATGTGTCTGTGACCAATAGGACACGTGTATGCTGATGATGATGATGATGTGTCTGTGACCAATAGGACGCGTGTATGCTGATGATGATGATGTGTCTGTGACCAATAGGACGCGTGTATGCTGATGATGATGATGTGTCTGTGACCAATAGGACGCGTGTATGCTGATGATGATGATGTGTCTGTGACCAATAGGACGTGTGTATGCTGATGATGATGATGTGTCTGTGACCAATAGGACGCGTGTATGCTGATGATGATGATGTGTCTGTGACCAATAGGACACGTGTATGCTGATGATGATGATGATGTGTCTGTGACCAATAGGACGCGTGTATGCTGATGATGATGATGTGTCTGTGACCAATAGGACGCGTGTATGCTGATGATGATGATGTGTCTGTGACCAATAGGACGCGTGTATGCTGATGATGATGATGTGTCTGTGACCAATAGGACGCGTGTATGCTGATGATGATGATGTGTCTGTGACCAATAGGACACGTGTATGCTGATGATGATGATGATGTGTCTGTGACCAATAGGACGCGTGTATGCTGATGATGATGATGTGTCTGTGACCAATAGGACGCGTGTATGCTGATGATGATGATGTGTCTGTGACCAATAGGACGCGTGTATGCTGATGATGATGATGTGTCTGTGACCAATAGGACGCGTGTATGCTGATGATGATGATGTGTCTGTGACCAATAGGACGCGTGTATGCTGATGATGATGATGTGTCTGTGACCAATAGGACGCGTGTATGCTGATGATGATGATGTGTCTGTGACCAATAGGACGTGTGTATGCTGATGATGATGATGTGTCTGTGACCAATAGGACGTGTGTATGCTGATGATGATGATGTGTCTGTGACCAATAGGGCGCGTGTATGCTGATGATGATGATGTGTCTGTGACCAATAGGACGTGTGTATGCTGATGATGATGATGTGTCTGTCTGTTGCTCTCTTGCAGCTTTGGGAGACGTCAATATAAACCCTGCTCTCTGCTGCCCTCTGCTGTCCACAAGCTACTGAAGAACTCCACCTCTCTCTCCTTTTCTATCAGTGGAAATTACACACACACACACACACACACACACACACACACACACACACACGCAAAATGGAGAGAGAGAGGGGCGAAGGTGGCCCAAACGTCCTCCTGTGTGAATACCGACGGACGGAGACCTCCAACAGAACCATGCCTTGCTCAGCGGCACCAACAGCAGCGGGGCGTCGGTTCACTCCCCCCCCCCCCCCCCATGTGGAGTTCAGACTCCAGAACCGCTCAGGCCTCCCCAACGATGGGACCTAAACCCGCAACCTTTTCCCACCCCCCCCCCCTCACCCCCAAAAAAAAGAAAGAAGAAAAAAAAGAAAGAAATACACACACACACACACACACACACACACACACACACACACACACACACACACACACACTTTTTGCGCCATCTCCCCTCCAGGATTAAGCTGAATGGAGCTTGCCTGCCGTGTGGTGGAGGGGGGGTGGGGGGGTGGGGGGTGGGGGTGGGGGTGCGGGGGACAACAAGGGACAGACCATCCAATCGTGTCGTCGTTTTCACGCGGAAACAATGTTGTTTCCGACGCCGTTTTTTTGGAAAGCACGCAACCCCCCCCCCGCATGAGATCCAACGCCGTTGTATTGAATCCCATAGCCTAGAGGGGTGAGCCCGTAACCGTTGGCAACGTGTAAATATGTACAGGCAAGGACGTCTTTCTCTTTGTGACCTTTTGGTTTACTACTTTTAGAAGAGGAAGAGTTGCTCTACTCCTCTTCCTCCCTGCTGTGTGTGTGCGTGCGTGTGTGCGTGTGTGCGTGCGTGCGTGCGTGCGTGCGTGCGTGCGTGCGTGCGTGCGTGCGTGCGTGCGTGCGTGCGTGCGTGCGTGCGTGCGTGCGTGCGTGCGTGCGTGCGTGCGTGCGTGCGTGCGTGCGTGCGTGCGTGCGTGCGTGCGTGCGTGTGATCTGCTGTCTCTCCCGCGGCAGTGAATGCAACGAGTTGGTCTCGTTCCGCCCCACCTCTCTCTCAGTGAATGCAACGAGTTGGTCTCGTTCCGCCCCACCTCTCTCTCTCTGCTCTCCTCCTGCGACTACAGGAGAAATGCATGCAGATTTCAACTCTGATCGATCGAATTATTGATTGATTGATTGATTGATTCATTGATTGATTCATTGATTGACGGCTAATTTGTATGTCCGTCACGCGAATATGTCTCTCGGCGAAAATAACTGGCGCCTTGAACGCTCAACTCAAAGACTTTTTTTCTTTTTTACTAATATATGTTTATTTAATTTTCATCTAAACGGCGGTTGGACAAAGTTTAAATTAGATTTAAGAAGTTGATTTTTGGCACACTGTATTAATGAGGAATGTTATGGAGTTGACTGTCACTGTATTAATGAGGAATGTTATGGAGTTGACTGTCACTGTATTAATGAGGAATGTTATGGAGTTGACTGTCACTGTATTACTGAAGAATGTTATGGATTTTACTGTCATGACGAGACATTTATCTCCTTTTATTTAAATAAGTCAAGTAGGTTTTCCGTCTCCTTTCCTAAACCTCTACAGAGATGTCTCCTTCCCTTGACCTTTGACCTCGGTACAGAGATGTCTCCTTCCCTTGACCTTTGACCTCGGTACAGAGACTGGATAGAACCTGTTTATTTCTCACTTCCCAAAAGGCATATTGTGACTTAGTGACTGAACGAGTTCTCAGTGTTTTTGGGTGATCCGTCAAAAAAAAAAAAAAAAGAAAAAAAAAAAAAATATTACGGTAACTTACAACATCGGAGGCGTGTCATCGGAGGCGCGCCATCGGAGGCGTGTCATCGGAGGCGTGTATCGGAGGCGTGTCATCGGAGGAACGTCATTGGAGGCGTGTCATCGGAGGCGTGTCATCGGAAGGCGCGTCATCGGAGGCGGACTTGAGCCAGAGAATTGTGACTTTTTTGCCTCCGGTTCGAGGAACATGTTCACGTTTGATCAAAATTGTCCCAAAAAGTCAAAAATATGCATTTTTGTTGTTTTGTTTTTGTTGTTTTTTGGTGTAGCTAAATAGACGTGAATGATGCCCCTTATGTTTCACCTCTTTCTCACCTGGATGCTAGGATCCAGATGTTTCTCACCTGGATGCTATAGATCCAGATGTTTCTCACCTGGATATTAGATCCAGATGTTTCTCACCTGGATGCTAGGATCCAGATGTTTCTCACCTGGATGCTATAGATCCAGATGTTTCTCACCTGGATATTAGATCCAGATGTTTCTCACCTGGATGCTATAGATCCAGATGTTTCTCACCTGGATGTTAGATCCAGATGTTTCTCACCTGGATGCTATAGATCCAGATGTTTCTCACCTGGATGTTAGATCCAGATGTTTCTCACCTGGATGCTAGGATCCAGATGTTTCTCACCTGGATGCTAGGATCCAGATGTTTCTCACCTGGATGTTAGATCCAGATGTTTCTCACCTGGATGCTAGATCCAGATGTTTCTCACCTGGATGTTAGATCCAGATGTTTCTCACCTGGATGCTAGATCCAGATGTTTCTCACCTGGATGCTAGGATCCAGATGTTTCTCAATCTGAGCAGACCTGAGCATGTCTGCTCAGGTCTGGCAACGCTGATGGAGAGGAACCGAGAGAGAGAGGCATCTAAACCATGTCTGCTCAGGTCTGGCAACGCTGATGGAGAGGAACCGAGAGAGAGGCATGTCTGCTCAGGTCTGGCAACGCTGATGGAGAGGAACCGAGAGAGAGGCATGTCTGCTCTGGTCTGGCAACGCTGATGGAGAGGAACCGAGAGAGAGGCATGTCTGCTCAGGTCTGGCAACGCAGACATGGTTCCTCTCCATCAGCGTTGCCAGACCTGAAAGGACAACTTTATTTTTTTTCAACCAAGGTTCATGTTTTAGGTTGTTATTAAGGAAAGTAAAAGATGATAGATGATAGAAAAGATGTTAATTGTTTTTCATTTGCTGCTTTCATTCGTTTTAGCGATTTTAGTTGTTTTTGACAGGGGGGGGCATTCGAGCATGGGGCTAAATATGTATTTTTTAACACAATTTTATAGCCATGTATTATTTACTATAGTCCTACTAGACCCCAGGAAATTACATCTGGCCACAAAAGATCACAGGATGAACTGAATGTGAACGGGGGTACTATAGTGCCCCCTATAGGGGGGTACTATAGTGCCCCCTATAGGGGGGTACTATAGTTCCCCTTATAGGGGGGTACTATAGTGCCCCCTATAGGGGGGTACTATAGTGCCCCCTATAGGGGTAGTGCCCCCTATAGGGGGGTACTATAGTGCCCCCTATAGGGGTAGTGCCCCCTATAGGGGGGTACTATAGTGCCCCCTATAGGGGGGTACTATAGTGCCCCCTATAGGGGTAGTGCCCCCTATAGGGGGGTACTATAGTGCCCCCTATAGGGGTAGTGCCCCCTATAGGGGGGTACTAAAAGGGGGGTGCCATACTGTGTTGCATGGCTCAACATGTCAGTTTGTCCCCCCCTTCACATTCAGTAGATCCCGTGATCTTTTGTGGCCAGATGTAATTTCCTGGGCTCTAGTAGGACTGTAGTAAATAATAATATATAAATCGCTATAAAATTGTGTAAAAAATAAATACATATTTAGCCCCATGCTCGAATGCCTCCGCCCGCCCTCTCAAAAACAGCGGAAATCCCTAAAACAAACGAAAGCAGCAAATTAAAAACCAAATAACACTCATCTTTTACTTTCTCTAAAAACAACCTAAAACATGAACCTTGGTTGAAAAAAACTAAAGTTGTCCTTTAACCCATTTTGGGGCGGGAGCCCCTTTTGGTGTTTTAAACATTATGTTGTAATTTAGCTATTGAAAAATAGCAGATCTACAAGCTCATAGCGCGCCACCGAGTGGCACGCTACGAGCTTGTATGTCTGCTATTTTTGAAAAATCGTGAAAATATTTATTTCAGAAAACTGGAGGATTTAGAAGATTTTTTTTTTAAATGTTGAGGTCCGGCCTGAATGGGTTCATTTTCATCCACCAGCTTGTCTAAACACCCAGAAGAGGGTTTATGTTAGGCAGACCGCTTCCTTTGGCCGCGCCTGTCTGGTAGGTGTGGCCTGTCTGGTAGGTGTGGCCTGTCTGGTAGGTGTGGCCTGTCTGGTAGGTGTGGCAACAGCTAATGTGGGCCTGTTTGTTTTACCTTTGTGTTTGTGCACTAAAGACTATAGATACTAAAAGATCTCCACAATATTAGATTAATATTGCTACCAGATGACAAGTATCTTTCTTTTCTTTTAATTTATTTTCCTCTCAAGTACCTTTATAATGTTGTCTGTTATTTCCTCCCAGTATTATTATGTGTAGATTCTTCTGTTCTTCAAATGCTAATTGAATGAAGTGCATTGACTGTATTTGTGCATCGATGGTTAATTGAGACCTGATTTCAGTGTTATTTCTTGTCTTGTTTTATTTTATTTCTTTTTTCACCCATTTACTAGACCTGAGGCCGATTCTAACAAAAAACTATAAGTCTTCTAAATCCTAAAAGTTTTCTGAAGAAAAAACCCCTATGTTTCTATATCAGTGGTGCTCAACCATTTTCACGACAAGGACCCCCAGAATTATCTGCGTTTGGCCGCCGACCCCCATCGGAAAATATGTAGTTCCAGGGACCCCCCCCCCTCCCAGAAGCAAAGATATGAGTTAAAAACATTCGCTCTGAAAGAATATATATTCAAAGATTTGCGTTACATTTTCACGATTAAAAATAAATCAGATCTACAAGCACAGAGTGCCGCGCTACGAGCTGGGTTAAGCACACTCATTTGGGGGTCATTCTGGGGGTCATTTGGGGGTCATTCTTGGGGTCATTTGGGGGTCATTCTGGAGGTCATTTGGGGGTCATTCTTGGGGTCATTCTGGAGGTCATTTGGGGGTAATTTGGGGGTAATTTGGGGGTCATTCTGGAGGTCATTTGGGGGTTATTTGGGGGTCATTCTTGGGGTCATTCTGGAGTTTATTTGGGGGTCATTTGGGGGTCATTCTGGGGGTCATTCTTGGGGTCATTTGGGGGTCATTTGGGGGTTATTTGGGGGTCATTCTTGGGGTCATTTGGGGGTCATTTGGGGATCATTCTGGGGGTCATTTGGGGGTTATTTGGGGGTTATTTGGGGGTCATTCTTGGGGTCATTCCGAGGTACTTACTCTAGCATGTGAAGATCTGTGTAATGTCTTAATGGTTCCCAAACTTTTTCATGTCAAGGACCCCCAAATTGACACTAATTACCCCCGCGGACCCCCATTTGAAAATAATATGCCAGGGACCCCCATAAGAGAAGGACCCCCAGTTTGACATGCATTAGGCTACAGACCCCCATTTAATGGCTTTTCTATCTCTGGGACCCCCAATTATATTGTAAAATCAATGTTAATGTAACTCTGAGAGTGTACACGGGTCCGTATGGTTCCATTTGTACACTCTCTCAGTTGCAGACCCATAAGGCTCCATCTGGTGGTTATACTCTCTATCATTTAGCCGGGGACCCCCTGGAACTCCCTCAAGGACCCCTGGGGGTCTCCGGACCCCCTGGAACTCCCTCAAGGACTCCTGGGGGTCCCCGGACCCCACTTTTGGAGCCCACTGGTCTAATCTAATGCACTGGTTCCCAAACTGTGGCTCGGGACCCATTTGTGGGTCACAGACACATTTTTATGGGTCACTTTATTTTTTTGTTTTTTGTTTTGTTTTTATTTCATTAATTTTTTTCCAAATCATTAAAAAAAAGAAAAAAAATCCCAGTAAAATAAAAATTAATAAAAATCATGAATAAAAAAAACGAAATCCAATGTTTCTTTGTTTTTCAGTATATTTTCATGAGCTGCATGTATATAGGAGGGGAGACGCCTTTACAAACACACCTAATAGGAGGGGAGACACCTTTACAAACACACCTAATAGGAGGGGAGACACCTTTACAAACACACCTAATAGGAGAGGAGACACCTTTACAAACACACCTAATAGGAGAGGAGACACCTTTACAAACACACCTAATAGGAGGGGAGACACCTTTACAAACACACCTAATAGGAGAGGAGACACCTTTACAAACACACCTAATAGGAGGGGAGACACCTTTACAAACACACCTAATAGGAGAGGAGACACCTTTACAAACACACCTAATAGGAGAGGAGACACCTTTACAAACACACCTAATAGGAGGGGAGACACCTTTACAAACACACCTAATAGGAGAGGAGACACCTTTACAAACACACCTAATAGGAGGGGAGACACCTTTACAAACACACCTAATAGGAGGGGAGACACCTTTACAAACACACCTAATAGGAGGGGAGACACCTTTACAAACACACCTAATAGGAGGGAGACACCTTTACAAACACACCTAATAGGAGGGGAGACACCTTTACAAACACACCTAATAGGAGAGGAGACACCTTTACAAACACACCTAATAGGAGAGGAGACACCTTTACAAACACACCTAATAGGAGGGGAGACACCTTTACAAACACACCTAATAGGAGAGGAGACACCTTTACAAACACACCTAATAGGAGAGGAGACACCTTTACAAACACACCTAATAGGAGGGGAGACACCTTTACAAACACACCTAATAGGAGAGGAGACACCTTTACAAACACACCTAATAGGAGGGGAGACACCTTTACAAACACACCTAATAGGAGAGGAGACACCTTTACAAACACACCTAATAGGAGGGGAGACACCTTTACAAACACACCTAATAGGAGGGGATACACCTTTACAAACACACCTAATAGGAGGGGAGACACCTTTACAAACACACCTAATAGGAGGGGAGACACCTTTACAAACACACCTAATAGGAGGGGAGACACCTTTACAAACACACCTAATAGGAGAGGAGACACCTTTATACAAACACACCTAATAGGAGGGGAGACACCTTTACAAACACACCTAATAGGAGGGGAGACACCTTTACAAACACACCTAATAGGAGGGGAGACACCTTTACAAACACACCTAATAGGAGAGGAGACACCTTTATACAAACACACCTAATAGGAGGGGAGACACCTTTACAAACACACCTAATAGGAGGGGAGACACCTTTACAAACACACCTAATAGGAGGGGAGACACCTTTACAAACACACCTAATAGGAGAGGAGACACCTTTACAAACACACCTAATAGGAGGGGAGACACCTTTACAAACACACCTAATAGGAGAGGAGACACCTTTACAAACACACCTAATAGGAGGGGAGACACCTTTACAAACACACCTAATAGGAGAGGAGACACCTTTACAAACACACCTAATAGGAGGGGAGACACCTTTACAAACACACCTAATAGGAGGGGAGACACCTTTACAAACACACCTAATAGGAGGGGAGACACCTTTACAAACACACCTAATAGGAGGGGAGACACCTTTACAAACACACCTAATAGGAGGGGAGACACCTTTACAAACACACCTAATAGGAGAGGAGACACCTTTATACAAACACACCTAATAGGAGGGGAGACACCTTTACAAACACACCTAATAGGAGGGGAGACACCTTTACAAACACACCTAATAGGAGGGGAGACACCTTTACAAACACACCTAATAGGAGAGGAGACACCTTTACAAACACACCTAATAGGAGGGGAGACACCTTTACAAACACACCTAATAGGAGAGGAGACACCTTTACAAACACACCTAATAGGAGGGGAGACACCTTTACAAACACACCTAATAGGAGAGGAGACACCTTTACAAACACACCTAATAGGAGGGGAGACACCTTTACAAACACACCTAATAGGAGGGGAGACACCTTTACAAACACACCTAATAGGAGGGGAGACACCTTTACAAACACACCTAATAGGAGGGAGACACCTTTACAAACACACCTAATAGGAGGGGAGACACCTTTACAAACACACCTAATAGGAGAGGAGACACCTTTACAAACACACCTAATAGGAGGGGAGACACCTTTACAAACACACCTAATAGGAGGGGAGACACCTTTACAAACACACCTAATAGGAGGGGAGACACCTTTACAAACACACCTAATAGGAGACACCTTTACAAACACACCTAATAGGAGACACCTTTACAAACACACCTAATAGGAGACACCTTTACAAACACACCTAATAGGAGAGGAGACACCTTTACAAACACACCTAATAGGAGACACCTTTACAAACACACCTAATAGGAGACACCTTTACAAACACACCTAATAGGAGGGGAGACACCTTTACAAACACACCTAATAGGAGGGGAGACACCTTTACAAACACACCTAATAGGAGAGGAGACACCTTTACAAACACACCTAATAGGAGGGGAGACACCTTTACAAACACACCTAATAGGAGAGGAGACACCTTTACAAACACACCTAATAGGAGGGGAGACACCTTTACAAACACACCTAATAGGAGGGGAGACACCTTTACAAACACACCTAATAGGAGGGGAGACACCTTTACAAACACACCTAATAGGAGGGGAGACACCTTTACAAACACACCTAATAGGAGACACCTTTACAAACACACCTAATAGGAGGGGAGACACCTTTACAAACACACCTAATAGGAGGGGAGACACCTTTACAAACACACCTAATAGGAGAGGAGACACCTTTACAAACACACCTAATAGGAGGGGAGACGCCTTTACAAACACACCTAATAGGAGAGGAGACACCTTTACAAACACACCTAATAGGAGAGTAGACACCTTTACAAACACACCTAATAGGAGAGGAGACACCTTTACAAACACCTAATAGGAGGGGAGACACCTTTACAAACACACCCAATAGGAGGGGAGACACCTTTACAAACACACCTAATAGGAGAGTAGACACCTTTACAAACACACCTAATAGGAGAGGAGACACCTTTACAAACACCTAATAGGAGAGGAGACACCTTTACAAACACAACTAATAGGAGGGGAGACACCTTTACAAACACACCTAATAGGAGAGTAGACACCTTTACAAACACACCTAATAGGAGGGGAGACACCTTTACAAACACACCTAATAGGAGGGAGACACCTTTACAAACACACCTAATAGGAGGGGAGACACCTTTACAAACACACCTAATAGGAGAGTAGACACCTTTACAAACACACCTAATAGGAGGGAGACACCTTTACAAACACACCTAATAGGAGGGGAGACACCTTTACAAACACACCTAATAGGAGGGGAGACACCTTTACAAACACACCTAATAGGAGGGAGACACCTTTACAAACACACCTAATAGGAGGGGAGACACCTTTACAAACACACCTAATAGGAGGGGAGACACCTTTACAAACACACCTAATAGGAGAGGAGACACCTTTATACAAACACACCTAATAGGAGACACCTTTACAAACACATCTAATAGGAGACACCTTTACAAACACACCTAATAGGAGGGGAGACACCTTTACAAACACACCTAATAGGAGGGGAGACACCTTTACAAACACACCTAATAGGAGGGGAGACACCTTTATACAAACACACCTAATAGGAGACACCTTTACAAACACACCTAATAGGAGACACCTTTATACAAACACGCCTAATAGGAGGGGAGACATCTTTACAAACACACCTAATAGGAGACACCTTTACAAACACACCTAATAGGAGAGGAGACACCTTTACAAACACACCTAATAGGAGAGGAGACACCTTTTTACAAACACACCTAATAGGAGGGAGACACCTTTACAAACACACCTAATAGGAGAGGAGACACCTTTACAAACACACCTAATAGGAGAGGAGACACCTTTATACAAACACACCTAATAGGAGGGAGACACCTTTACAAACACACCTAATAGGAGGGGAGACGCCTTTACAAACACACCTAATAGGAGAGGAGACACCTTTACAAACACACCTAATAGGAGGGAGACACCTTTACGAACACACCTAATAGGAGGGGAGACACCTTTACAAACACACCTAATAGGAGGGGAGACACCTTTACAAACACACCTAATAGGAGGGGAGACACCTTTACAAACACACCTAATAGGAGGGGAGACACCTTTACAAACACACCTAATAGGAGGGGAGACACCTTTACAAACACACCTAATAGGAGGGAGACACCTTTACAAACACACCTAATAGGAGGGGAGACGCCTTTACAAACACACCTAATAGGAGAGGAGACACCTTTACAAACACACCTAATAGGAGGGAGACACCTTTACAAACACACCTAATAGGAGGGGAGACACCTTTACAAACACACCTAATAGGAGAGGAGACACCTTTACAAACACACCTAATAGGAGGGGAGACACCTTTACAAACACACCTAATAGGAGGGGAGACGCCTTTACAAACACACCTAATAGGAGAGGAGACACCTTTACAAACACACCTAATAGGAGGGAGACACCTTTACAAACACACCTAATAGGAGGGGAGACACCTTTACAAACACACCTAATAGGAGAGGAGACACCTTTACAAACACACCTAATAGGAGGGGAGACACCTTTACAAACACACCTAATAGGAGGGGAGACACCTTTACAAACACACCTAATAGGAGGGGAGACACCTTTACAAACACACCTAATAGGAGGGGAGACACCTTTACAAACACACCTAATAGGAGACACCTTTACAAACACACCTAATAGGAGGGGAGACACCTTTACAAACACACCTAATAGGAGGGGAGACACCTTTACAAACACACCTAATAGGAGGGGAGACACCTTTACAAACACACCTAATAGGAGACACCTTTACAAACACACCTAATAGGAGGGAGACACCTTTACAAACACACCTAATAGGAGGGGAGACACCTTTACAAACACACCTAATAGGAGGGGAGACACCTTTACAAACACACCTAATAGGAGGGGAGACACCTTTACAAACACACCTAATAGGAGGGGAGACACCTTTACAAACACACCTATATGCAGCTCTTTGTCACACAAAGCAGAACGTCATAATTATGTGTCTGAGCAAATCAGCTAATCGGCTATGTATATCATTCTATGTATATAATTCTATGTATATAATTCTCGTTAACATAATAACATTAAGTAGACAAATTAAGTCATGAGGAAGTATATTAATTTATGATCAGAGCGCCCCTCACTTCACACAGGTGTGATTTTTGTGTGCCCAGAGTAGGGGGTCCCTGGCCTATCTATGGTCCATGTTCCCAGAGTAGGGGGTCCCTGGCCTATCTATGGTCCATGTTCCCAGAGTAGGGGGTCCCTGGCCTATCTATGGTCCATGTTCCCAGAGTAGGGGGTCCCTGGCCTATCTATGGTCCATGTTCCCAGAGTAGGGGGTCCCTGGGCTCTGTATGGTCCATGTGGTCAGAGTAGGGGGTCCCTGGGCTATCTATGGTCCATGTTCCCAGAGCAGGGGGTCCCTGGGCTATCTATGGTCCATGTTCCCAGAGTAGGGGGTCCCTGGGCTCTGTATGGTCCATGTGGTCAGAGTAGGGGGTCCCTGGGCTATCTATGGTCCATGTTCCCAGAGCAGGGGGTCCCTGGGCTATCTATGGTCCATGTTCCCAGAGCAGGGGGTCCCTGGGCTATCTATGGTCCATGTTCCCAGAGCAGGGGGTCCCTGGCCTATCTATGGTCCATGTTCCCAGAGTAGGGGGTCCCTGGCCTATCTATGGTCCATGTTCCCAGAGTTGGGGGTCCCTGGCCTAACTATGGTCCATGTTCCCAGAGTAGGGGGTCCCTGGCCTAACTATGGTCCATGTTCCCAGAGTAGGGGGTCCCTGGCCTATCTATGGTCCATGTGCTCAGAGTAGGGGGTCCCTGGGCTATCTATGGTCCATGTTCCCAGAGCAGGGGGTCCCTGGGCTCTGTATGGTCCATGTGGTCAGAGTAGGGGGTCCCTGGCCTATCTATGGTCCATGTTCCCAGAGCAGGGGGTCCCTGGCCTATCTATGGTCGAATTTCAACTTTCATTTTTTTTTCTATTCATGGTAGGCCTACAGTGAAGTGGTTCTCAAACTATTTCATGTCAAGGACCCCCAAATCGACATTTATTTGCCCGCGGACCCCCATTTGAAAAGATATGCCAGGGACCCCCATAAGAGAAGATTTTTACGGCTCTAGCCTCTAGCAATGATTCTGAATCAGTTTAATTTCAAGGACCCCCAGTTTGACCTGCATGTTAGTCTACGGACCCCCATTTAATGGCATTTCTATCTCTGGGCTCCCCAATTTATATTGTAAAATCGATGTTAATTATTTTGAACTCTGAGTGTACAAATGGAACCAAATTTGTACACACTCAGAGTTACAGACCCATAAGGGTCCATTTGGTTCCAAACTATCATTTAGCTGGGGACCCCCTGGAGCTCCCTCAAGGACCCCTGGGGGTCCCCGGACCCTGTGGAACTCCCTCAAGGACCCCTGGGGGTCCCCGGACCCCCTGGAACTCCCTCAAGGACCACTTGGACCCAGTTCCCAAGTGCTGCTGTATGTATTGCAAAGACTGGACAGACATTAGGTTCCTCCTTTCTCCACCAGGGGGCAGCTTTGGACCTTTAATTTGAACCACTGCTACAGGCACACTGTTTTAATACATGTATATCAGTCCTTGAGGCAGTTCCAGGGGGTCCGGGGACCCCAGGGGTCCTTGAGGGAGTTCCAGGGGGTCCGGGGACCCCAGGGGTCCTTGAGGGAGTTCCAGGGGGTCCCAAGCTAAGTGTTGCTTTGGAACCAAAATGGACCCTTATGTGTCCCATGGGGTCAAACTGGGGGTCCTTGAAATTAAACAGGTTGAGAATAACTGCTAGAGACGTATAAATCTTCTCTCAGAGGGGGTCCCTGGCATGTATTTTCAAATGGGGGGTCCGCGGGATAATTAGTGTCAATTTAATTTGAGCGTCCAATCGACATGAAAAACGTTGAGAATCCCAGCTGTGTAGGCTATAATGTGCTATTTTCAACAACTTTTTACTTTTTACATGTTTTAATTCTGGATTTTTTCTTGTAATGAAGAACTTCTATATTACAGTAAAAATACTAATAAAAACATGAATGAATACATTAAGGGTACATTTTTTTTTACACCGCTGCAAATATACTTTTATTGTGATAGAGCTCGACCCGACCGGAAGTGTTCCTGGTTGAACAACAGTGTGTTTCTTGACGACGTTTCCGTTTCCGGGTGTTTCCAGTTTGTTTATATTTCTACCTACACGTGAATGTTTGTGTTTTTAATCTGACGTAAATGTTTTTAATATCGTCTCAGACGTAGTCTAGAGTTTACTCAGTGGAACCTGCAGCATTCTGTCGTCATGTGAAGTTCTGGAACCACAAGGTGTGTACAACAACAGTGTTGATTTCGTCAACTAATACTATGACGAAAAATGGAAAAACTAAATGGAAACTACATGAAAACTAAGCTATGGCGACTAAAACTAAGAGTAAATATACTGACAATTTCGTCAACAAATAAAAACTAGACAGCAATGTTAGGAAGGCACTAGTGGACAAGAGATCCAGTATAAGTCATTTTCAGCCATTATTATTACGGAATATGCAATGGATGCATAGCATGTTGTCAATACTTTTTGATTGATTGAAGTATTTATTAACAGTTTGCAGAATTACAGTACATTTCAAGCACAACTCAATACAAAGACTGTTAACTGTGAGTGGACGACACCATAAAGCATTACACTTGTTTACAAGAGGGTCCACCTTGTTCAATTCATCAAAACATTTAGAGACGTACAAATAGACACTTCTATATAGTCAAAGAACAGAACAGGAATTCATCATAAAGGAGGGAAAAAGGGAAAATAAACATATATATACAAAAAAAAATCAGATTTTACGGGGGCCAGTTTGATTGATTGAAAAATGTATTAACAGTTTGCAGAATTACAGTACATTTCAAGCACAAACTCAATACAAAGGCTGTTAACTGTGAGTGGACGACCCAATTAAGCATTACACTTGTTTCCAATAGGGTCCACAATGTTCAATTCATCAAAAACATTTAGAGACGTACAAATAGACACTTCTATATAGACAAAGGACAGAACAGGAATTCATCATAAAGGAGGTAAAAAGGGAAAATAAACATATACAGTGAGGGAAAAAAAGGGGGTGGGCGGTTGGGGGGGATTCACGTTCAGCTCCGTTCATTTGTTTGTTTTCTTGGAGGAGCTGCGTTGGGTCCCCAAGTCGGCTCCGTGGCCGTACCTTGAGTTGGCTGTGTGGCCGTGACCGTCTCTTGTGTTGTCCTTGTGTTGGGTCCCCATGTCGGCTCCGTGGCCGTACCTTGAGTTGGCTGTGTGGCCGTGACCGTCTCTTGTGTTGTCCTTGCGTTGGGTCCCCAAGTCGGCTCAGTGGCCATACCTTGAGTTGGCTGTGTGGCCGCGACCGTCTCTTGTGTTGTCCTTGCGTCCGTGTTTGAGGGATTCCGATTTTACAGGGGCCAGTTTCGAATTGCAGCCGTCCGTAGGTGCCCTTTGAGAGCGGTTTTGAAGGAGTCAAGGGATTCACATGTCTTAATGACTGTTGGTAGGGCGTTCCACATTTTGGTGGCATAGGAGCGAAAATAATTGAGTCCCTTGTTTGTGCCGAATCTGGGTTGTACATGGTTCGTTGTACTCCCTCTGGTGTTGTGGGTGTGGACTTCGTTAACATTAAGGAAGTATCTAGACGGGTACATGGATATCTTGGTGGTGTATCGAATCTTGTGGACCAGACCCATTGCAAGATGCTGTACTCTGTCGTCGACCCTAAGCCATTCCAGCCTGTCGAAGTGGGCAGGGGTGAGGTGGGTTCGGGGGGCGAGGTCAAGTAGGAGCCTGACCAGTTTGTTTTGGGAAGTCTGGAGCCTGGTTTTAAGGGCCTTTGAGGTGCTGTGGTACCAGGAGCTGCATGCATAGTCAAAGAAACCCTGTACAAGGGCTCCTGTTAAGGTCTTCAAGGTTTTTTTGTCGACCAGTGAGGAGATCCTGTAAAGGAATCTTGTTCTATGGTTGACCTTTTTGATTACGTTGGTGGCCATTTTATCACCGGAAAGATTAGCCTCCAGGATGGAACCTAGGTAGGTAATTTCATCTTTACGTGTGATAACATTGTCACCCACTCTAACCAAGAAGCCATTTGCCTTGCTGAGATTACTATTAGAGCCAAAGAGAATGGATTCAGTTTTTCCCAGGAATTGCAGCCGTCCGTAGGTGCCCTTTGAGAGCGGTTTTGAAGGAGTCTAGGGATTCACATGTCTTAATGACATTATGCAAAGTAAGGGATATCATATCAGCTATTATTGTTGAAATGAGTGTGAAATGGATCTATGGCATTTCAGCCTCTCTCTCTCTCTGCCTCTCTCTCTCTCTCTCCCTCTCTCTCTCCCTCTCTCAATTTCAATTTCAAAAGGCTTTATTGGCATGATAAATATGTTCTACATTGCCAAAGCATAAATACAACAAAACAAAAGTCAACATTGTGCACACAGAGACAACTCTGACGGTCACGGCCACACAGCCAACTCAAGGTACGGCCACGGAGCCGACTTGGGGACCCAACGCAAGGACAACACAAGAGACGGTCACGGCCACACAGCCAACTCAAGGTACGGCCACTGAGCCGACTTGGGGACCCAACACAAGGACAACACAAGAGACGGTCACGGCCACACAGCCAACTCAAGGTACGGCCACGGAGCCGACTTGGGGACCCAACGCAAGGACAACACAAGAGACGGTCGCGGCCACACAGCCAACTCAAGGTACGGCCACGGAGCCGACTTGGGGACCCAACGCAAGGACAACACAAGAGACGGTCACGGCCACACAGCCAACTCAAGGTACGGCCACTGAGCCGACTTGGGGACCCAACACAAGGACAACACAAGAGACGGTCACGGCCACACAGCCAACTCAAGGTATGGCCACGGAGCCGACTTGGGGACCCAACACAAGGACAACACAAGAGACGGTCACGGCCACACAGCCAACTCAAGGTACGGCCACGGAGCCGACTTGGGGACCCAACACAAGGACAACACAAGAGACGGTCACGGCCACACAGCCAACTCAAGGTACGGCCACGGAGCCGACTTGGGGACCCAACACAAGGACAACACAAGAGACGGTCACGGCCACACAGCCAACTCAAGGTACGGCCACGGAGCCGACTTGGGGACCCAACGCAAGGACAACACAAGAGACGGTCACGGCCACACAGCCAACTCAAGGTACGGCCACGGAGCCGACTTGGGGACCCAACGCAAGGACAACACAAGAGACGGTCGCGGCCACACAGCCAACTCAAGGTACGGCCACGGAGCCGACTTGGGGACCCAACGCAAGGACAACACAAGAGACGGTCACGGCCACACAGCCAACTCAAGGTACGGCCACAGAGCCGACTTGGGGACCCAACGCAAGGACAACACAAGAGACGGTCACGGCCACACAGCCAACTCAAGGTACAGCCACAGAGCCGACTTGGGGACCCAACGCAGCTCCTCCCAGGAAAACAAACAAATTAACGGAGCTGAACGTGAATCCCCCCCACCGCCCACCCCTTTTTTTCCCTCACTGTATATGTTTCTTTTCCCTTTTTACCTCCTTTATGATGAATTCCTGTTCTGTCTATAGAAGTGTCTATTTGTACGTCTCTAAATGTTTTGATGATTTGAACATGGTGGACCCTATTGGAAACAAGTGTAATGCTTAATAGGGTCGTCCACTCACAGTTAACAGCCTTTGTATTGAGTTTGTGCTTGAAATGTACTGTAATTCTGCAAACTGTTAATAAATTCTTCAATCAATCAATCAATGACAACTCCACACGTATTTTGCTGCCAAAACTGCATTTGGACTGTTCTCCCAGAACATATTGAAATGATGAGTTATTAATGGTGGATTCAAATTCTTTATATTTTTCTTTAAATTTAGGGAAGAATGATTCTCTGATGTCTTTATATTTGTCGCATTGTAACAGAAAGTGTCGCTCCGTCTCCACCTCCCCTTGAGAGCAGAGTGAACACAGTCTCTCTTTGTCTGCTGTTCATGTTCTATTTAGTCTAGTTTAGTTTAGTTTATTTGTGTACATTAAAAAAAACAAAGGGAAATTCAAATGGGCTGAAATACGTTTGTATGAAATTAAATAAAATACAAATATCAGAAAAAACAATGTGCCGGAAGTAGGCATGTAACGATACACTCAACTCACGATACGATACGAGGTTCACGATATGAGGTTCACCATACGATGTTTCACGATATGAGGTTCACCATACGATGTTTCACGATATGAGGTTCACCATACGATGTTTCACGATATGAGGTTCACCATACGATGTTTCACGATATGAGGTTCACCATACGATGTTTCACGATATGAGGTTCACCATACGATGTTTCACGATATGAGGTTCACGATACGATGTTTCACGATATGAGGTTCACCATACGATGTTTCACGATATGAGGTTCACCATACGATGTTTCACGATATGAGGTTCACCATACGATGTTTCACGATATGAGGTTCACCATACGATGTTTCACGATATGAGGTTCACCATACGATGTTTCACGATATGAGGTTCACCATACGATGTTTCACGATATGAGGTTCACGATACGATGTTTCACGATATGAGGTTCACCATACGATGTTTCACGATATGAGGTTCACCATACGATGTTTCACGATATGAGGTTCACCATACGATGTTTCACGATATGAGGTTCACCATACGATGTTTCACGATATGAGGTTCACCATACGATGTTTCACCATATGAGGTTCACCATACGATGTTTCACGATATGAGGTTCACCATACGATGTTTCACGATATGAGGTTCACCATACGATGTTTCACGATATGAGGTTCACCATACGATGTTTCACCATACGATGTTTCACCATACGATGTTTCACGATACGATGTTTCACCATACGATGTTTCACCATACGATGTTTCACGATACGATGTTTCACGATACGATGTTTCACGATACGATGTTTCACGATACGATGTTTCACGATATTTCACAATTATTTTCCAGACAAATCTTTTTTTTTAAATGATTTATCTCCACCCCCAAGCTTTTTTCACATTTTGTATTTAACTACATTGCAAAAGTAGCATTACTTTTCATGTAAAATTACTTAATTTCTGTTAACAACTGTAAACATGCTTTCTTGTTTAAACCTAGCTCGAGTTAACATTTCTTCTTTTCTTTGATGGCATCTTAGGATAGATGTAGACCTATTTGACAGTGCAGAAACATCTTAGGATAGATGTAGACCTATTTGAGAGTGCAGAAACATCTTAGGATAGATGTAGACCTATTTGACAGTACAGAAACATCTTAGGATAGATGTAGACCTATTTGACAGTGCAGAAACATCTTAGGATAGATGTAGACCTATTTGAGAGTGCAGAAACATCTTAGGATAGATGTAGACCTATTTGACAGTGTAGAAACATCTTAGGATAGATGTAGACTAGACCTATTTGACAGTGTAGAAACATCTTAGGATAGATGTAGACCTATTTGACAGTGTAGAAACATCTTAGGATAGATGTAGACTAGACCTATTTGACAGTGTAGAAACATCTTAGGATAGATGTAGACCTATTTGACAGTGTAGAAACATCTTAGGATAGATGTAGACCTATTTGACAGTGCAGAAACATCTTAGGATAGATGTAGACCTATTTGACAGTGCAGAAACATCTTAGGATAGATGTAGACCTATTTGACAGTGCAGAAACATAATGGCCTTCCTTGATGTATTAATGAGCATCAATAACGACCATCACCTGTGTCAGACACATACAGCTCCCCTCTGCAGGCCTCTACTACTGAAAGTGACTGCATTTCTCTCCAAAAGCACGTGAATATGATGGAATATGATTACAGCTCACATTTCATATCACACACTAGCCCCTAGTGAAAATCGATATTGATTTTTAATAAATCGATACATATCGTCGGGATATAATATCAATATATATCTATATACGATATATCGTTACATGCCTGCGGCCAAAAAAAGAGTGGCCTTCCTAAACGCCGCCAAGTGAGCTTAAACTAATACAATTAAAACATATAATGAAAATAATACATAATCATCATAATAATAATAATAACAAGATATGGTACTAGTAGTAACATTAATAATGATAATAAAGAGCAGCCCCCCCCCCCCCCACTCCCCACCCATGTTTCCCCTCACTGTATAGGTTTATTTTCCCTTTTTACCTCCTTTATGATGAATTCCTGTTCTGTTCTTTGACTATATAGAAGTGTCTATTTGTCTCTAAATGTTTTGAGTGTAATGCTTAATTGGGTCGTCCACTCACAGTTAACAGTCTTTGTATTGAGTTTGTGCTTGAAATGTACTGTAATTCTGCAAATTGTTAATAAATACTTCAATCAATCAATCAAAAAGGGTGACTAGGACTATCCTAGCTGACGGAAGCTCTGATCATGAAGCTTCCGCTTCATGATCGGAAGCTCTGATCACGAGTAAAATATAAATGCTTCCGTCGTACAGTCTGGAGCAACGGAAGCTCTGATCACGAGTAAAATATAAATGCTTCCGTCGTATAGTCTGGAGCAACGGAAGCTCTGATCACGAGTAAAATATAAATGCTTCCAGTGTAATTCCATATAGACTATAACATTCAGGAGGTGTAATTCCATATAGACTCTATAACATTCAGGAGGTCTAATTCCATATAGACTATAACATTCAGGAGGTCTAATTCCATATAGACTATAACATTCAGGAGGTCTAATTCCATATAGACTAACATTCAGGAGGTCTAATTCCATATAGACTATAACATTCAGGAGGTCTAATTCCATATAGACTATAACATTCAGGAGGTCTAATTCCATATAGACTATAACATTCAGGAGGTCTAATTCCATATAGACTCTATAACATTCAGGAGGTGTAATTCCATATAGACTATAACATTCAGGAGGTCTAATTCCATATAGACTATAACATTCAGGAGGTCTAATTCCATATAGACTATAACATTCAGGAGGTCTAATTCCATATAGACTCTATAACATTCAGGAGGTCTAATTCCATATAGACTATAACATTCAGGAGGTCTAATTCCATATAGACTATAACATTCAGGAGGTCTAATTCCATATAGACTCTATAACATTCAGGAGGTGTAATTCCATATAGACTCTATATAGCATTTGGAGATTGTGGAATAGTTGTCTGGCTGTATTTATATAGCACCTTTCAAAATTGCATTACAAAGTGCTTTACATAGACAAACAGCAAAATAAGCAGCAGAAAACATTATTTAATTGTCCGCCTACTGAAAATATGTTGTTCCAGGGACCCCCCCCCCCCACCCAGAAGCGAAGAGTTAAAAACGTTTGCTGTGAAATAATATAGATTCAAAGATTTGCGCCACATTTTCACGATTTAAAAAAAAACAGATCTGCAAGCTTTGTAGCTCCGCACCTATGAGCTTGTAGCTCCGCACCTATATGAGAGAGAGAGAGAGAGAGAGAGAGAGAGAGAGAGAGAGAGAGAGAGAGGAGAGAGAGAGAGAGAGAGAGAGAGAGAGAGAGAGAGAGAGAGAGAGAGAGAGAGAGAGAGAGAGAGAGAGAGAGAGAGAGAGAGAGAGAGAGAGAGAGAGAGAGAGAGAGAGAGAGAGAGAGAGAGAGAGAGAGAGAGAGAGAGAGAGAGAGAGAGAGAGAGAGAGAGAGAGAGAGAGAGAGAGAGAGAGAGCGCCCAGGCGACAGTGTTGCAGCGAATTTCTGTTTTAGTCATAGTCTCTTGAATAGTTTATTTTTATTTTTTTAATATTTTTTTTTAGTTGGTTTTTAACATTTTAAAGAACAAAACATTTCATTTCCCCACACCTTCCCCCCCAGCATAAATACAAATACATCATTGTCCTCTTTCTCTGTCACGTCTCTGTGCACTTCATACTGTTTCTCTGTCACGTCTCTGTGCACTTCATACTGTTTCTCTGTCACGTCTCTGTGCACTTCATACTGTTTCTCTGTCACGTCTCTGTGCACTTCATACTGTTTCTCATACAGATCATTTTGCAGGTCCTGGGCATGAACAAACCTGCCGTCGTGATGACTGATTTTACACTTGCTGAAATTAGCCGATCTACAAGCTTGTAGATCTGCTATTTTCAGCATGCAACCATGTGTAAAATGACTCATACTGGATCATAGTGGACTTGTCCACTAGTCCCTTCCTAACATTTTAGTCTAGTTTTTATTTTTTGACAAAATCGACAGTATAATATTTAGTCATAGTTTTTTTTGTCACCGTCGCTTAGTTTTTCGTCTGTGGCATTCATTGGGGTTTTCAGATAACTTGTCAGGATTTAGAACACATGTTTGTAGAATCGAGTTCAGGTCGAAATGGATTAACGTCTGCATAATGGTGTCGTTCTCACAGAGAGAGAGAGAGAGAGAGACACCGAGCATCATGGGCGAGGGTTGGGGCAGACGGAGCGGTGTAGCGACCCGCAGCGTTCCCGTGGTGTGTGTGTGTCTGGCCGCTCTGCTGTCGGCCAACGTGCTGCTCTACGTCTACCTGGACTCGCTGTACCAGAGCGACCAGACGCAGCGCTACACCGCCTCCTCCCCGCACGATGACCACCACCACGCCCCCGCCGCCTGTCCCCCAGGACACTTCAAAATGGCCGCCATGAAGAACTGCTCCCCCTGGCTGCGGTGTCCGCACATCAACGCCGACGTGCGCAAGCTGAGGCTGATCGGCGAGGGAGCCGTGAAGCAGGTAAACGGGTTAGTGTTGCACCCCCCGCAGAGTTACTGTCGAAGTGTCCTTGAGCAAGACACTGAACCCCTAATTGCTCCCGATGTGCTAGTTGGTGCCTTGCATGGTTTCCGCTGCCATCGGTGTATGAATGTGTGTGTGTGAATGGGTGAATGTAATGCACAATCTCTGTAAAGTGCCTTGGATAAAGGCGCTATATAAATGCACCATTTACCACCCAAGAGTCGGCCGCAGGACAATATTCTGCAGAAAATGCATTTTCGGCCTATTTCGGTTTCGGCCCCAATAGGCAGAAAATATATCACCGAATAGTGTATGCAATGAATGCATTCAAAAGAGCTGAATAAATGTTTTATGGACCAATAATAGTGATTATTATTTAAGTTAAGTTTTGCCATAATCATTTATTTTGTCATAAATCAGGTAGGGGGGTCAGGTGGGGGTCGGCGGCCAAATACATATAATTCTGGGGGTCCTTGACGTGAAATATTGAGCACCACTGATACAGAAACATGAGGTATTTCAGAAAACTGTCAGGATTTAGAAGACATTTTTTTTAGAATCGGCCTCAGGTCTAAATGGAGTAAATACTGTTCTGTTCATAGCTATGCGCTATGTTTCATTTATCCTGGAGAGGGCGCTATGTTTCATTGATCCTGGAGAGGGCGCTATGTTTCATTGATCCTGGAGAGGGCGCTATGTTTCATTGATCCTGGAGAGGGCGCTATGTTTAATTTATCCTGGAGAGGGCGCTATGTTTAATTTATCCTGGAGAGGGCGCTATGTTTCATTTATCCTGGAGAGGGCGCTATGTTTCATTGATCCTGGAGAGGGCGCTATGTTTCATTGATCCTGGAGAGGGCGCTATGTTTCATTGATCCTGGAGAGGGCGCTATGTTTCATTTATCCTGGAGAGGGCGCTATGTTTCATTGATCCTGGAGAGGGCGCTATGTTTCATTGATCCTGGAGAGGGCGCTATGTTTCATTGATCCTGGAGAGGGCGCTATGTTTCATTGATCCTGGAGAGGGCGCTATGTTCCATTGATCCTGGAGAGGGCACTATGTTTCATTGATCCTGGAGAGGGCGCTATGTTCCATTGATCCTGGAGAGGGCGCTATGTTCCATTGATCCTGGAGAGGGCGCTATGTTCCATTGATCCTGGAGAGGGCGCTATGTTTCATTGATCCTGGAGAGGGCGCTATGTTTCATTGATCCTGGAGAGGGCGCTATGTTCCATTGATCCTGGAGAGGGCGCTATGTTTCATTGATCCTGGAGAGGGCGCTATGTTTCATTGATCCTGTAGAGGGCGCTATGTTTCATTGATCCTGGAGAGGGCGCTATGTTTCATTGATCCTGGAGAGGGCGCTATGTTTCATTGATCCTGGAGAGGGCGCTATGTTTCATTGATCCTGGAGAGGGCGCTATGTTTCATTTATCCTGGAGAGGGCGCTATGTTTCATTGATCCTGGAGAGGGCGCTATGTTTCATTGATCCTGGAGAGGGCGCTATGTTTCATTGATCCTGGAGAGGGCGCTATGTTTCATTGATCCTGGAGAGGGCGCTATGTTTCATTGATCCTGGAGAGGGCGCTATGTTTCATTGATCCTGGAGAGGGCGCTATGTTTCATTGATCCTGGAGAGGGTGCTATGTTTCATTGATCCTGGAGAGGGCGCTATGTTCCATTGATCCTGGAGAGGGCGCTATGTTTCATTGATCCTGGAGAGGGCGCTATGTTTCATTGATCCTGGAGAGGGCGCTATGTTCCATTGATCCTGGAGAGGGCGCTATGTTTCATTGATCCTGGAGAGGGCGCTATGTTTCATTGATCCTGTAGAGGGCGCTATGTTTCATTGATCCTGGAGAGGGCGCTATGTTTCATTGATCCTGGAGAGGGCGCTATGTTTCATTGATCCTGGAGAGGGCGCTATGTTTCATTGATCCTGGAGAGGGCGCTATGTTTCATTTATCCTGGAGAGGGCGCTATGTTTCATTGATCCTGGAGAGGGCGCTATGTTTCATTGATCCTGGAGAGGGCGCTATGTTTCATTGATCCTGGAGAGGGCGCTATGTTTCATTGATCCTGGAGAGGGCGCTATGTTTCATTGATCGCTATGTTTCATTGATCCTGGAGAGGGTGCTATGTTTCATTGATCCTGGAGAGGGTGCTATGTTTCATTGATCCTGGAGAGGGCGCTATGTTTCATTGATCCTGGAGAGGGCGCTATGTTTCAGTTATCCTGGAGAGGGCGCTATGTTTCATTTATCCTGGAGAGGGCGCTATGTTTCATTGATCCTGGAGAGGGCGCTATGTTTCATTGATCCTGGAGAGGGCGCTATGTTTCATTGATCCTGGAGAGGGCGCTATGTTTCATTGATCCTGGAGAGGGTGCTATGTTTCATTGATCCTGGAGAGGGCGCTATGTTTCATTGATCCTGGAGAGGGCGCTATGTTTCATTGATCCTGGAGAGGGCGCTATGTTTCATTGATCCTGGAGAGGGCGCTATGTTTCATTGATCCTGGAGAGGGCGCTATGTTTCATTGATCCTGGAGAGGGCGCTATGTTTCATTGATCCTGGAGAGGGCGCTATGTTTCATTGATCCTGGAGAGGGCGCTATGTTTCATTGATCCTGGAGAGGGCGCTATGTTTCATTGATCCTGGAGAGGGCGCTATGTTTCATTGATCCTGGAGAGGGCGCTATGTTTCATTTATCCTGGAGAGGGCGCTATGTTTCATTTATCCTGGAGAGGGCGCTATGTTTCATTGATCCTGGAGAGGGCGCTATGTTTAATTTATCCTGGAGAGGGCGCTATGTTTAATTTATCCTGGAGAGGGCGCTATGTTTAATTTATCCTGGAGAGGGCGCTATGTTTCATTGATCCTGGAGAGGGCGCTATGTTTCATTGATCCTGGAGAGGGCGCTATGTTTCATTGATCCTGGAGAGGGCGCTATGTTTCATTTATCCTGGAGAGGGCGCTATGTTTCATTGATCCTGGAGAGGGCGCTATGTTTCATTGATCCTGGAGAGGGCGCTATGTTTCATTGATCCTGGAGAGGGCGCTATGTTTCATTGATCCTGGAGAGGGCGCTATGTTCCATTGATCCTGGAGAGGGCGCTATGTTTCATTGATCCTGGAGAGGGCGCTATGTTCCATTGATCCTGGAGAGGGCGCTATGTTCCATTGATCCTGGAGAGGGCGCTATGTTCCATTGATCCTGGAGAGGGCGCTATGTTTCATTGATCCTGGAGAGGGCGCTATGTTTCATTGATCCTGGAGAGGGCGCTATGTTCCATTGATCCTGGAGAGGGCGCTATGTTTCATTGATCCTGGAGAGGGCGCTATGTTTCATTGATCCTGTAGAGGGCGCTATGTTTCATTGATCCTGGAGAGGGCGCTATGTTTCATTGATCCTGGAGAGGGCGCTATGTTTCATTGATCCTGGAGAGGGCGCTATGTTTCATTGATCCTGGAGAGGGCGCTATGTTTCATTTATCCTGGAGAGGGCGCTATGTTTCATTGATCCTGGAGAGGGCGCTATGTTTCATTGATCCTGGAGAGGGCGCTATGTTTCATTGATCCTGGAGAGGGCGCTATGTTTCATTGATCCTGGAGAGGGCGCTATGTTTCATTGATCCTGGAGAGGGCGCTATGTTTCATTGATCCTGGAGAGGGCGCTATGTTTCATTGATCCTGGAGAGGGTGCTATGTTTCATTGATCCTGGAGAGGGCGCTATGTTCCATTGATCCTGGAGAGGGCGCTATGTTTCATTGATCCTGGAGAGGGCGCTATGTTTCATTGATCCTGGAGAGGGCGCTATGTTCCATTGATCCTGGAGAGGGCGCTATGTTTCATTGATCCTGGAGAGGGCGCTATGTTTCATTGATCCTGTAGAGGGCGCTATGTTTCATTGATCCTGGAGAGGGCGCTATGTTTCATTGATCCTGGAGAGGGCGCTATGTTTCATTGATCCTGGAGAGGGCGCTATGTTTCATTGATCCTGGAGAGGGCGCTATGTTTCATTGATCCTGGAGAGGGCGCTATGTTTCATTGATCCTGGAGAGGGCGCTATGTTTCATTGATCCTGGAGAGGGCGCTATGTTTCATTGATCCTGGAGAGGGTGCTATGTTTCATTGATCCTGGAGAGGGTGCTATGTTTCATTGATCCTGGAGAGGGCGCTATGTTTCATTGATCCTGGAGAGGGCGCTATGTTTCAGTTATCCTGGAGAGGGCGCTATGTTTCATTTATCCTGGAGAGGGCGCTATGTTTCATTGATCCTGGAGAGGGCGCTATGTTTCAGTTATCCTGGAGAGGGCGCTATGTTTCATTGATCCTGGAGAGGGCGCTATGTTTCATTGATCCTGGAGAGGGCGCTATGTTTCATTGATCCTGGAGAGGGTGCTATGTTTCATTGATCCTGGAGAGGGCGCTATGTTTCATTGATCCTGGAGAGGGCGCTATGTTTCATTGATCCTGGAGAGGGCGCTATGTTTCATTGATCCTGGAGAGGGCGCTATGTTTCATTGATCCTGGAGAGGGCGCTATGTTTCATTGATCCTGGAGAGGGCGCTATGTTTCATTGATCCTGGAGAGGGCGCTATGTTTCATTGATCCTGGAGAGGGCGCTATGTTTCATTGATCCTGGAGAGGGCGCTATGTTTCATTGATCCTGGAGAGGGCGCTATGTTTCATTGATCCTGGAGAGGGCGCTATGTTTCATTCAGTGTCTAGTAGTAGTACTGTATGTCATCTATTTAAGTTGTTCCCAAACGTATCCATGTCAAGGACCCCCAAATTGACACTCATTGAAAAGATATGCCAGGGACCCCCATGAGAGAAGGTTTTTACGGCTCTAGCAGTGATTCTCCACCCGTTTAATTTCAAGGACCCCCAGTTGGACATGAATTAGTCTATGGACCCCCATTGAATGGCATTTGTATCTCTGGGGACCCCCAATTTATTATTGTTAAATCAATGTTAATTTAACTCAGAGAGTGTACCCCATTTGTACACTCTCAGAGTTACAGACCCATAAGGGTCCATTTGGTTCCAAACTATCATTTAGCTGGGGACCCCTGGGGGTCCCCGGACCCCCTGGAACTCCCTCAAGGACCCCTGGTTTGACCATATAATGTGTGATCAGTGTTTGGATTTATTGTATTGCGCCTCTTGTGCAGATCCAAATAAAACTAGAAAAGGATCGCTGCAAGCAGCGATAAGGCCGGACCAAGCAGGAAGGCAATAAGAATAATATGCACAAGAAACATGGAAGACCATGGAATTGTGACGGGGTCGTTTTTTTTATAGTGGGGGGCAGGTACAGGTTCTTGAAGACTCATACACAGAGTTGGCGGTGCCCAGATTTGAACCCATGACCTTGTGTTGCAAAGGCAAGAGCTCTACCTACTACCTACTAATCCTAATGATAAGGTGGGTATAAAGATTTATGAATTGACTGCGTATAAACCAGAAAATATACCAGATTCGGATGAGGAGCTCATTGAGTGAAAACCAATGAAATGAGTCTGAAACGGGGATTAAAGGTTAACTGAAAAAATATTATTAAACTTCAGAGAAAATAAACAGCTTTGAACAATCATGAAAAACAAACAAATGGGGCCCACTTTAAGTTGTTGACTTGAAAAGTCCCAGTTCAGTTCCTATTCAGTTCAGGGAAAACAGTCTCTTTCTCCAATTTGGAGAACCAGATTACCACATTTGTGGGTGAATTTGGGGGGTTCAGAGTTCCGGGTCGGCTCGCCAGGTCTGGGTACCATCCGGTACCAGAACCATCCATGCAAGGGAATCCTTTCAGGACACAAAAAACCTGAACTGAAAGGCCAGGTGTCCAAATCAGTCTTTGTTTCAAAATCACTGTTGTACAACATCAAATAATCTTACAAACATATTACACATTTATTTAAAATCCTGCATTGCAAAACAGGGACTGATTGACAAGAATACTTACGACCAGCCCATCTGAAACTTAACTAATAACGGCAACAAAAAGGGAACACAACTGTTCAGTTTGGGTGTTTGGGAGACAATGGCCACAGGTCCACTTATATAGCCTGCAACTAATCAAGAACAGCTGACTAAGGGTGTGGCAGCCAGAAATCTCAGGTGATTGACAGGTGAGGCACTTTAGACAGCAGAGGTCCAGTGATGTAAATAGGTTTTCAATGTAATGGGTCCCGGGATGCACAGGTGGTCATTCAAATGAGTCCCAAAAAATTCTTATGAGTCCCAAAAAAAATCACACCTGTGTGAAGTGAGTGGTGCAACTCCGTGATGGGGTTCGCGGGGGGGGGGGGGATGACAGAGTTGAGAAATGACAGTTACCGTGTGGCGGTCCCTCTACTGTACCCTCTACTGTACTGTCACTGTAATGTATTGGCACCCCCCGAAAGCATCATATATACAGTTAATACGTGCGTGTGTGTGCGTTAGGTTGCGCACAGATGTGAAAAACAACCATGCTATTTTTGTGCTCATACCCAGACACACACATAGCTCCGTAAGGGAGTGGTTGCACCACTCAAAAATAATAATAAAACATTTTTTATAAAAAAAAATATATATATAAAAATCACACCCGTGTGAACTGAGTGGTGTAAGGTTTTATATAGCATGATCAGCTGTGGTCTGACGTAATAAGGTATTATATAGCCTGATCAGCTCTGATCTGACGTAATGAAATCACACCCGGATGTGATTTCACAACTGGCTTTTTTTGCGCAGAGAAAATGACCACGGTTGCTACGGTCATCCAGTTCACCCGGGTGTGATTTAATTACGTCAGAAATTATTTTTAACATAGCAACCATGGTCATTTTTTTATGCACACAAAAGCCAGTTGTAGGAGTGGTTTACACCACTCAAAAATATCAAATAGGGCTATACAGTATATCTTTTTATGTAGGCTAGTAGTATTAGCAAGCACAACTCAGTAAGAAATACTAATAGTGGGCAACAGTGGATTTAACATAGCTTAATATACCAACCAAAAGTTGTTTGCAGTTGCAATTATTGTACTTAGCCAAAATGCAAATAGGTTTGCCATTGTGGATGTAAAATAATTTATTTGGAAAAGTGGAACTTAGAAGTCACTTGAGTCCCTGTCTACAGGGAAGAATGGCAGCTGCCCTACACAGTTTTAAGGTTGGGCGATATAGCAAAATGTTCCCATTGTCTGGTCAAAAATCGCCGATAGACGATATATTCGTGCAATGTGATTACAGTTTACAGCAGGTCGCAAGTCGAAAAAAAGACAGATTCACAAGCTCTCAACGGGCCGCTGACGCGACGCGTTGAGAACCTGCAGATGCGCCTGTCTCTGCAGCGCCGTTTGCAACGTGTTGAGAGCTTGTAGATCAACGTGAACGAACCCTGACACCAGCGCTGCAAAAACAAACGCGTTGAGAACCCGCAGATGCGCCCATCTCTGCAGCGCCGTTTGCAGCGCGTTGAGAGCTTGTAGATCTGTCTGTTTTTGCAGCGCTGGTGTCAGGATTCGTTCACGTTACAGGCGGACATGAAGTGAAGTTCAATCAGTGCGTTGAATCAGCAGCAGCAACAAGCTAATAGCCAACACAACCACCACCAGTCTGTTAGCATAGCTTGTTGCTAACGATTTGTCACTCCGTCTTTTTCTTTTCTCTCTTTTATTATTTCCCCCCCCCCCCCCCCCCCCCGACTTCACGGGTCGCGCATTGGGTTGTGATGAGACACGAGACAGCAGTGTGCATTCTGGTGTGACTGTATATTATTAAACTGCATGGGTCTGGACTCCGGAGCGTAAACAACATGTAGGCTAGTCCATTAGCCCCTCGGACCCAGGCTCCACCAGCCTTTACTCAGCCAAAGTGTGATATGAGTGAGGCGAGGGGACAACGGAGCGCTCAGTGCTGCATGACCTAAACTTCCCCCGTTCCCCGATGTTGCAGCCTGTGTGTGACCGAAAGAGTGCTAGACTTCGACGTAGAACAGTGTGTGACCGAAAGAGTGCTAGACTTCCACGTAGAACAGTGTGTGACCGAGAGAGTGCCATAGTCTTCAGTGCAGCCAGGATAAAGTTGCGTCCTATGGATGCAGAGGCTGATGATGAATTGCGTCCCATAACTATAAAGTGCGTTTTGGGACGCAAAACGCACCCTATTTACATCACTGGAGGTCAGCAAAGCCACAGGCACTACAACAGAACAAAGTAAAGACAACATTTCACAAAACGGCAATTTTCATTGGCTCATAAAACCTTCATTTTTTCACTTAAAAAACGTACTATACTTTCCCATGTCCGTATAGGTCCAAAGTTCACGTGTAGAAGTTTTCGTGCATTTTGATCCAAGATCCTGGGAGGAGATGCATTTTAATTGATTTTCATATAATTCAAAATGGCGGCTGATCTAGAGGTCAGAGGTCAAAAGTAACTTGTTCGGCATGAGGAGACACATATGTGTGAGACACATATGTGTGTCGAGGTTTCATTGCCGAAGGTCAAACGGTTCATGAGCTACGCGTGGTCAAAGTTTGCATTTTCAATATAGCGCCACCCTTTGGCCAATGGTTGTGGGCTTTGCATCCTCACCGTTTGGCATGGCCCTCTACCATATCTCCAAATTTTGCGAAAACCGACTGCACGGTTCAGCCAGAACTGCTATTTTTGGCGGAAGAAAATAAATAGCAATTCCAAAAAAGGACCAAGTCCTTTCAGGACTGCTTGGTCCTTTAAAAATTCAAATGTGTCCGTGTGTGCGTACGTACGTGCGTGCGTGCGTCCGTGCGTGCGCCCTTAACCCCCCTCCTTTCCTCCCAGGTGTTCCTGTCGGAGTGGAGAGGCCACAAGGTGGCGCTGTCCACGCTGTCCTCTCCAGAGTACGGGGAGGACTTCCTTCACGGCGCGGCCATGCTGCAGGCTCTCCAGGGCCCCCTGGTGGTGGCGCTGGTGGGCCTGTGTCCACAGAACCACAGCCTGGTCACCGAGTACCACCCGCTGGGCTCGCTGCTCAACCTGGACTCAGTGCTGGCTCAGGAGAGACACCGGCACCACCACACCTGGCAGGTAGGGGGCGCCATGACACCTGTGTTGTTTTTGGCAGCACATTTCTATTTTAGTCTTAGTCCTATAGTCTCTTGAATAGTTTTAGTCTATTTTAGTCTTAGTCCTATAGTCTCTTGAATAGTTTTAGTCACCTGGAATGATTTAGTGTTTAGTCTAGTTTTAGTCGACTAAATGTCATAAGATTTTAGTCGACTGAATCTACAGGTGATTTAGTCGACTAAAATGTATTTTGGCGGGCCTTGATGCCGTCGGCATGGCTGTTTTTAGATTTGCTGAAAATAGCTGATCTACTATTAGATAGATCTGCTATTTTCAGCATGCAACCAAGTGTAAAATGACTTTTACTGGATCTCTTGTCCACTAGTCCCTTCCTAACATTTTAGGAAGGGACTATTTTATTTGTTGACGAAATGTCAGTATATTTAGTCTTAGTTTTAGTCATCATGTAGCAACTGCCACACATGTTATACAATGATTTATTTTAATATCAACATGTAAAAGTGCATGTTGTATTATTTAATATTTCTGAATTAACGCCATCTGTCAAGGGTAAGGTCCTATATATTCTGTGCTGTCTATGTCGTGATTTTGTTATTATTTGGGGGGTTTAAAAGACTATGTTTATGATTTGATATACATTTGATTGACACGGGTCTGGAGTTGGACTCACGCCCATAAAGTAGGCGGAGGTTACCGGCCTAGAGGTAGACCTGGGAGAGAGACAGACAAGGAAACAGGGAGTCTACGAGGGACCTGGATATGTTTGTTCTCTAAGTCTAAAACATCCCGTTAAGCTATAGCTACCAGAACGATTGCGCTCACTACATGAAGAGGCCGCTCGAGACGTTCTTCTAATTGGTGAGATCGTTCGTCTTTTATTTATTTATTTATTTCTTCATCCCGCGAGGATCCGAGGTGCTCTTCCTCTTCCTTTGGAGTGGATTCAACTGGATTACGTCCGCTACGGGGACTTACTATTTACTTTATTACTTTACTATCTTCTACTTTACATTGGAGGGAGTGTTACAAGGAGGAACAGACTTTGTTTGGAAAACAACCACGGAACTATACAAAACAATAAGCGAGCGCGTGCGTGCGTGCGTGAGACACGGACTCTCGGACTATTCATTCATTCATTCAACCCTGTCTGTATAACTGTACTGTTGATTCCTTGCTTTGAGTAGATAAAAGGTTGACGTGAGTTGTGTTTCTGACTGTGTTTACTGCTGCTTATTTAGGCTAATTCTTTACATTCCACTTTATCAGATTGTATCCTAAGAGGAGATCATTCACAACCCGTAATTTAAATAATGGTAGCAGACTAGCAGTGATAGTAATATCTGATCGTTACAATCATAGCTTAGTTTTCATTTAATTTCCATTTAGTTTTCGTCAGTGAAAAAAGGTAGTCGACGGAACATTTCTCGCCTTAGTTTTAGTCGATGAAAACAACACTGTATGACACCATGACACCTGACAGGTATACGCAGTTAGGGGCGGGACCTTTCAGTTAGGGGCGGGACCTTTCAGTTAGGGGTGGGACCTTTCAGTTAGGGGTGGGACCTTTCATGTCATATCAGTTAGGGGTGGGACCTTTCAGTTAGGGGTGGGACCTTTCAGTTAGGGGTGGGACCTTTCATGTCATATCAGTTAGGGGCGGGACCTTTCAGTTAGGGGTGGGACCTTTCAGTTAGGGGCGGGACCTTTCATGTCATATCAGTTAGGGGCGGGACCTTTCAGTTAGGGGTGGGACCTTTCAGTTAGGGGTGGGACCTTTCATGTCATATCAGTTAGGGGTGGGACCTTTCATGTCATATCAGTTAGGGGTGGGACCTTTCATGTCATATCAGTTAGGGGTGGGACCTTTCAGTTAGGGGTGGGACCTTTCATGTCATATCAGTTAGGGGTGGGACCTTTCAGTTAGGGGTGGGACCTTTCAGTTAGGGGTGGGACCTTTCAGTTAGGGGTGGGACCTTTCAGTTAGGGGTGGGACCTTTCAGTTAGGGGTGGGACCTTTCAGTTAGGGGTGGGACCTTTCAGTTAGGGGTGGGACCTTTCAGTTAGGGGTGGGACCTTTCATGACACCTGACAGGTATACGCAGTTAGGGGTGGGACCTTTCATGTCATATCAGTTAGGGGTGGGACCTTTCATGTCATATCAAAGCAGGGAATCATAGCTTCAAATTGACATATTGGTTGTTCAGTTTGACCCACCAGTTTTGGAGATGTGGCTTATAGAGATAATGTCTTGCAGAGAAACAGCGAGTTGAGAAAACAGGCTTGAAAAGGTTCACTTCTGTGGACTCTAACATTACACCTAGCTACATGTTTAAGCATTTATTTCATATTTACATGTCTTCTGTGGTCTCTAACATTACACCTAGCTACATGTTTAAGCATTTATTTCATATTTACATGTCTTCTGTGGTCTCTAACATTACACCTAGCTACATGTTTAAGCATTTATTTCATATTTACATGTCTTCTGTGGTCTCTAACATTACACCTAGCTACATGTTTAAGCATTTATTTCATATTTAAATGTCTTCTGTGGTCTCTAACATTACACCTAGCTACATGTTTAAATCATCAGTCCATGCAGCCTGGAGTGGAGAGTGACAAGCGAGATTGGAATACATTGTCTCCAACGAAGGCGGCGCAAATATCATCATTTGTAGGCATGTGTGCAACATGACAACTGTTTTAAAGTATCTGTAATGTTTATGTTGTACTATTACTAAAATAACGATCTAAATTAAAGGGATTTAAGATCATTAAAGCGGTGCTGTTGCCCTGAGTCCAGTGCATTGTGTCAACTAAGTTCCGGTCCAGGACTTTGTCACTCTTCTCCAATAGAAGTCGTATGGTTTTAATGGCTTATGTTATAATTGTTTCCACCCCTACAGGTGTGCTTGAGCTGGTTTTAACACTAATTATGCTAAGGACGTGTATACACGTTTTTTTCTAATCAAACGTGTACACACTTATTTAGGTTATTTTTAATGGTATCAAACAAGATCGCTGTTAGGGATGCCGCGATCCGATACACGGATCGGATATCGGGCCGATATCGGCCACAAAACGTGATCGGGATCGGATCGGACTACAGCGAAAATGACCGATCCAACACTCCCATCCAAGCACTCCATTCCACTAGTCCACTCCGGTACTTTGTTCTATCCAGCCTAGTCTCAGCAGTGTTGTTGCACTTCTAGCAGAGAGGCAGCCAATCAGAGTGCACAGAGACACTACTAGCAGAGAGGCAGCCAATCAGAGTGCACAGAGACACTACTAGCAGAGAGGCAGCCAATCAGAGTGCACAGAGACACTACTAGCAGAGAGGCAGCCAATCAGAGTGCACAGAGACACTACTAGCAGAGAGGCAGCCAGTCAGAGTGCACAGAGACACTACTAGCAGAGAGGCAGCCAGTCAGAGTGCACAGAGACACTACTAGCAGAGAGGCAGCCAATCAGAGTGCACAGAGACACTACTAGCAGAGAGGCAGCCAATCAGAGTGCACAGAGACACTACTAGCAGAGAGGCAGCCAATCAGAGTGCACAGAGACACTACTAGCAGAGAGGCAGCCAATCAGAGTGCACAGAGACACTACTAGCAGAGAGGCAGCCAGTCAGAGTGCACAGATACACTGCCCAGCAGAGAGGCAGCCAATCAGAGTGCACAGAGACACTACTAGCAGAGAGGCAGCCAATCAGAGTGCACAGAGACACTGCCCAGCAGAGAGGCAGCCAATCAGAGTGCACAGAGACACTGCCCACCACTAGCAGAGAGGCAGCCAATCAGAGTGCACAGAGACACTGCCCAGCAGAGAGGCAGCCAATCAGAGTGCACAGAGACACTGCCCAGCAGAGAGGCAGCCAATCAGAGTGCACAGAGACACTGCCCAGCAGAGAGGCAGCCAATCAGAGTGCACAGAGACACTACTAGCAGAGAGGCAGCCAATCAGAGTGCACAGAGACACTGCCCAGCAGAGAGGCAGCCAATCAGAGTGCACAGAGACACTGCCCAGCAGAGAGGCAGCCAATCAGAGTGCACAGAGACACTGCCCAGCAGAGAGGCAGCCAATCAGAGTGCACAGAGACACTGCCCAGCAGAGAGGCAGCCAATCAGAGTGCACAGAGACACTGCCCAGCAGAGAGGCAGCCAATCAGAGTGCACAGAGACACTGCCCAGCAGAGAGGCAGCCAATCAGAGTGCACAGAGACACTGCCCAGCAGAGAGGCAGCCAGTCAGAGTGCACAGAGACACTGCCCACTAGCCAGCAGCACTAGGCTGTGTTGCTGCTCCTCGGTTGGAGAAAGCAGCAATGCAATGTAGCCGCAGCCGTATGGGAGTATTATAAAACAAAAAAGACAGCTGAGTGCAAGAGATGGATACCGTGGCAAGTTTGACAACAGCAGCAGCAAAGTTTCAGCCTTAGCTAGTTAGCTCCATGCAAGCTAATCTTTAGCTTCGATCAGCGTCAACTTAGACGAGAGACGGAATAGTGCAACAAGCTGACAGCTGAGCATGACGAAATGCTCAAGTTCTTAAAATGATATCTCCCCAGAGTTCCCAACAGTTTTGGTTGACAAATATGACCGCTGTTTGTCAATACTTATGTGACAGACCATGCTATGATGCTAATAACTGCTTAAGTGCTAACCAATGCTTAAATAGAACGGACGTCACTAGTTGTATTGTGGAACACAGACAGACACAGTGTGCTGTGTAGAACAGTGGTCAGGAGTCCCCACTACCAGCCAAATGATAGGTTCCATTTCTACACTCTCAGAGTTACATTTACATTGATTGTACAATATAAACAAATACAAAATAATAATTTGGGGTCCCAGAGATACAAATGGCTTTAAATGGGGGTCAGTAGCTAATACATGTCAACTTGTGGTCCTTAAAATTAAAATGATGTGAATCATTGATAGATCCATAAAAACACACAGCTGCTGTATAGGGCAAATAGGGCAAATTCAAAACCTATATTCAGAATGAATGTGTATAGCCTATACCTATGCTATTGATAAATGTATTAACACAAAAAACCTGATCAATGTGTATAATAATAATGATAATATAGTATGGATCAAAAAAGGCATAGAATACATTAGAAGAAATTTGTCGCTAGAACACTTCCACATTTGAAGTGAGTGGGCTATAGGCTCAAGTTGGTAAAAATAAATGGGTCTGTTATTCTCAACCTACTCATGTGGAACTTGTTTGTTGACATTTCTGGGGAGATGTTGTTCTCTGTTTTGAGTAATATCACTTGATCAATCCTGATTCAACCTTCCAGACTATAAAATCTGTAATAAAAGGTAAAGATAAAGTGTGCTATCTGCCAGATTTAGGAAAGCATAGAGAGACTTAAATATGTGCTGGATCGGATCGGTATCGGTATCGGTATCGTATCGGTATCTGATCGTATCGGTATCTGATCGTATCGGTATCTGATCGGATCGATATCGGATCGATATCGGATCGGTATCGGTATCTGATCGTATCGGTATCTGATCGGTATCGGTATCTGATCGGATCGGTATCGGTAATCGGATCGGTTTTGATGATTTTAGATCGGTATCGGATCGGGGGGTGGAACAAGTGGATGGAGGCATCCCTAATCGCTGTATTTAAAAAATATATATATTTTATTTTTGATTTTGTTGCCTTTCCTTCTTCAGCACTCCTAGACATGTTTCACTGTTTACTGTTCACTTTTACTCTAAATCCACGGAGCTCTCCATGGTTCTGATCAGAACTCTAAATCTACGGAGCTCTCCATGGTTCTGATCAGAACTCTAAATCTACGGAGCTCTCCATGGTTCTGATCAGAACTCTAAATCTACGGAGCTCTCCATGGTTCTGATCAGAACTCTAAATCTACGGAGCTCTCCATGGTTCCGATCAGAACTCTAAATCTACGGAGCTCTCCATGGTTCCGATCAGAACTCTAAATCTACGGAGCTCTCCATGGTTCTGATCAGAACTCTAAATCTACGGAGCTCTCCATGGTTCTGATCAGAACTCTAAATCTACGGAGCTCTCCATGGTTCTGATCAAAAGGACAACGTTCTGTCTTAATTTCTGACTTCAGGAAGCATCTGGTTTGGAATATTAACGCTTTTTGAAAAATCGTGAAAATGCCCCAATCTTTGAATATATATTCTTTCAGAGCGAACGTTTTTAACTCAAATCTTTGCTTCTGGGAGGGGGTCGCTGGAACAACATATTGTCAGATGGAGGTCAATTACATATATTTTTAGGGGTCTTTGACAGGAAAATGTTTGAGAACCACTGACAGAAACATGAGTTTTTTTCAAAAAACTGTCAGGATTTAGAAGACATTTGTAGAATCGTCCTCAGGTCTAAATGGGTCATTATTATTATTATTATTAATATTAATATTGTTATTATTATTATTGTTGTTGTTTCAGGTGCGTCTGCGTCTGGCCGTGGACTATGTGTCTATAATCAGCTACCTCCACGACAGCCCAGCGGGTCGGCGCGTCATGTGTGACTCCAACAGCCTGGAGAAGACCCTGTCCCAGTTCCTGCTCACCAGCGACTTCCACCTGGTGGTAGGTATCAGTACTGTTCAATAGACTTCCATCTGGTGGTAGGTATCAGTACTGTTCAATAGACTTCCATCTGGTGGTAGGTATCAGTACTGTTCAATAGACTTCCATCTGGTGGTAGGTATCAGTACTGTTCAATAGACTTCCATCTGGTGGTAGGTATCAGTACTGTTCAATAGACTTCCATCTGGTGGTAGGCAATGCAAAACAATCCATTAACCCAGGGATTTCCAAACTTTTTCATATTTAAGCAAGAACAAAAAGCATGGCAATAGATCACATACATAACAAGTCGTTATCATGAATCATATGTAAGCTAAGAACGTAACAGTGGAATATCTATAAAATTGAACTAAGCATGTAAAGTCTATATAAAAAACTATAAGTCTACATAAAAAGCTATCTAAGTGTACATAAAAAGTGGGGGCTATTAAAGGCAGGTGCTACGGGCCATGATGGAGTCTGAAGAGGTGGGTTTTCAGACTACGGTGGGAGATTGGGAGTGAGTCTGTAGTTCTGACTGCAATGAGAAGTTCATTCCATAGTTTAGATTGGGAGTGAGTCTGTAGTTCTGACTGCAATGGGAAGTTAATTCCATAGTTTATAGATTGGGAGTGAGTCTGTAGTTCTGACTGCAATGGGAAGTTCATTCCATAGTATAGATTGGGAGTGAGTCTGTAGTTCTGACTGCAATGGGAAGATCATTCCATAGTTTAGATTGGGAGTGAGTCTGTAGTTCTGACTGCAATGGGAAGTTCATTCCATAGTTTAGATTGGGAGTGAGTCTGTAGTTCTGACTGCAATGGGAAGTTCATTCCATAGTTTAGATTGGGAGTGAGTCTGTAGTTCTGACTGCAATGGGAAGTTCATTCCATAGTTTAGATTGGGAGTGAGTCTGTAGTTCTGACTGCAATGGGAAGTTCATTGCATAGTTTAAATTGGGAGTGAGTCTGTAGTTCTGACTGCAATGGGAAGTTAATTCCATAGTTTAGATTGGGAGTGAGTCTGTAGTTCTGACTGCAATGGGAAGTTAATTCCATAGTTTATAGATTGGGAGTGAGTCTGTAGTTCTGACTGCAATGGGAAGTTCATTCCATAGTTTATAGATTGGGAGTGAGTCTGTAGTTCTGACTGCAATGGGAAGTTCATTCCATAGTTTAGATTGGGAGTGAGTCTGTAGTTCTGACTGCAATGGGAAGTTCATTCCATAGTTTATAGATTGGGAGTGAGTCTGTAGTTCTGACTGCAATGGGAAGTTCATTCCATAGTTTAGATTGGGAGTGAGTCTGTAGTTCTGACTGCAATGGGAAGTTCATTCCATAGTTTAGATTGGGAGTGAGTCTGTAGTTCTGACTGCAATGGGAAGTTCATTCCATAGTTTAGATTGGGAGTGAGTCTGTAGTTCTGACTGCAATGGGAAGTTCATTCCATAGTTTAGATTGGGAGTGAGTCTGTAGTTCTGACTGCAATGGGAAGTTCATTCCATAGTTTAGATTGGGAGTGAGTCTGTAGTTCTGACTGCAATGGGAAGTTCATTCCATAGTTTAGATTGGGAGTGAGTCTGTAGTTCTGACTGCAATGGGAAGTTCATTCCATAGTTTAGATTGGGAGTGAGTCTGTAGTTCTGACTGCACTGGGAAGTTCATTCCATAGTTTAGATTGGGAGTGAGTCTGTAGTTCTGACTGCAATGGGAAGTTCATTCCATAGTTTAGATTGGGAGTGAGTCTGTAGTTCTGACTGCACTGGGAAGTTCATTCCATAGTTTATAGATTGGGAGTGAGTCTGTAGTTCTGACTGCAATGGGAAGTTCATTCCATAGTTTAGATTGGGAGTGAGTCTGTAGTTCTGACTGCAATGGGAAGTTCATTCCATAGTTTAGATTGGGAGTGAGTCTGTAGTTCTGACTGCACTGGGAAGTTCATTCCATAGTTTATAGATTGGGAGTGAGTCTGTAGTTCTGACTGCAATGGGAAGTTCATTCCATAGTTTAGATTGGGAGTGAGTCTGTAGTTCTGACTGCACTGGGAAGTTAATTCCATAGTTTATAGATTGGGAGTGAGTCTGTAGTTAGTGTGGTTGCCCAAAGGGCAACCAGACTATTGCAATTGTAACACTGTCTTTATTCCACTAGAGTAACCTTTTTTTTGATACGCTACTCCTCCCACAGTTTTGGCAGCACGCTCTTGAGCCATATCTCAAATTGACCGGCTTCATCGGGAAGGATGTGCTTGTATTTTTTAAAGAGAAATGTATAGTTTAATTGATATTAATTTATTGGTGAATTCAATTTCCCCATTGACATGAATGGGAAAATGCGATTTTTCACATTTTCTCACGTTCAAGTATTTTTTCCTCAGAGACTGTAATCACTATAGTTACAAAACTTGGAGGGTAGGTTCATAATAATTACTAAAATGAATCAACTTATAATGTTATCGGTCGGCCTCATGGTGGCGCTATAACAGCCCACTTTACGTTTTGCTTATAACTCTTGAACCGTAGTTCGTAAAATCAAAATATTCCCTGGCTTTCTTGGGTCATGACGCATCTCACCATATAGGCCACGCCCATTTGCGTCATGATAGATTTTCCGCCATTTTGAATTTTCTCCAAAACACACTTTTTGCTTCTCCTCCTACAGATTTTGCCCAAATCTCACAAGAATTGGTACACATGATCTCTGGACTGTTCCAGGCGGAACTTTGATAGTGCGTATCGTTTGGCCGTAATCGGCTTCCGAAGTTAGTGGGGGGGCCTATTTTACAAAGAATGCCACAAATCACGAACCAAACGTCCAATCAACTCCAAATTTGAATCAAATGTCGTGGGTGGTTTAATCAACCAAAAGCCAAAAGCAATTCCATTTTCATCCATAGGGGGCGCCACAAATGCGAAAATTGTAACCGTTCGTCGCAAAAAACATGATTTTTGGGGGCATAAATCCCCTCGAATTACTTACACATGATCACAGGGGTGACGCGACATTGTAATTGGCTGGCAATATTAGTGGGAGGGGCCTATGTAAGCGACTGCGGCAACCACACTTTGCACTTTTTCAAAATTGCAACCTTTCCAGTTTATATTCATATTTGAATAGAAAAGAGAGGTCGCACACAATGCATCGCATCGCGACGCATTGTGAGCTTGTAGATCAGCTATTTTCAAATGGTCGAAATGTATATAGGGTTGAAGTGGTTACAGTAATGTATGTTTTTCTAATCAAAATGTAAATCTCCAAAGTAACTAAAGTTTTCAAATAATTGTAGTGGAGTAAAAGTACAAATGTTGGCTCTGAGATGTAGTGGAGTAGATGTAAATGTATTGGAAATTGAAGTAAAGTAAAGTACAAATACCTCAAAATTGTACTTAAGTACAGTATTTGAGTAAATGTACTTAGTTACTTTCCACCACTGTGTTAACGGCAGGAGCATGAGTTAACAAA
>NW_027637888.1:52500-198000 GCF_951216825.1 Electrona antarctica | reverse complement strand
CCTAAAAGGCAAACAGAAATGTAATTTCTATTCATAATGTTGCAATTTCCAAAATCGTTAATCGAAAATTATTTGTGTGACAATGAATCGTCAATTAAAATATGTAAACCGTGACAGCCCCCTATACCCAACCATACAATACAATGAGTTCTCCCATGGGAGTATCCAGCCGGAAACCAGACAGGTGCGTGCTGCATGACATGATTGTGCCTAAAAATAGTCCTTTAAAATACCCACAGACATGTAGACATTCCTCACGAGGCTTTATCTTTATTACTAGCTCTGCTATCTTTATGATATTATGTTTTATGGTCGTCTCATATCGCTTGTATACGTGTGTATAGTATGGGTGGTGGTGACAATTCAATCCATCTATGATTCCTGTATGATACCTGACAAGCCTGACAGACAGGACTGTCAGGGCCCTATTATGCATGTCTTAAGTACCAGGTCTTATTACTTAACGTAAGACCTGGAGGCGTGATCAATGCCATTTGGCTATTCTGAGTGGCCAAACAGCATTGACCACGCCTCCAGGTCTTAAGTTAAGTCATAAGACCTGGTACTTAAGACACGCATAATAGGGCCCAAAGGGCCCTATTTTGCTATTTTCCCGTGGTCAATGCTGTTTGGCCACTCAGAATAGCCAAATGGCATTGATCACGCCTCCAGGTCTTAAGTTAAGTAATAAGACCTGGTACTTAAGACACGCATAATAGGGCCCTCAGTGTCCTATATGGGGTCTGTCTATCGTAACCCATTCCGGGCGGGAACCCCTTTTGGCGCTTTATACTTTTAGCTATTGAAAAATAGCAGATCTACAAGCTCATAGCGCGGCACCGAGTGCCGCGCTACGAGCTTGTAGGTCTGCTATTTTTGAAAAATCCTGAAAATGTGGCACAAATTTGGAATAATATATTCTTTCAGAGCGAATGTTTTTAACTCATGTCTTTGCTTCTGGGGGACAGGGGGGTCCCTGCAACATTTTCAGATGATGGGGGTCGGCGGCCAATTGCATATATTTTTGGGGGGTCCTTGTCCTTGACATGAATATGTTTGAGAACGACTGACATTATAAAACATGGGGGTTTTCAGAAAACTGTCAGGATTTAGACGCCATTCGTAGAATCGTCCTCGGGTCTAAATGGGTTAATCATTAGCGAGGACATTCCAGTTACTGGATACGGCATACAGAGCAGGTAAAGAAAGCCCCCTCAGGCAGGCTATAACCAATACAGTTGGGTGCCACCGATAATGTCCCTTATCATTTGACCCATTTAGGCCTGACCTCAAAATTACAAAAAAATCCTTCTAAATCCTCCAGTTTTCTGAAATAAATATTTTCACGATTTTTCAAAAATAGCAGACCTACAAGCTCGTAGCGCGCCACTCGGTGGCGCGCTATGAGCTTGTAGATCTGCTATTTTTCAATAGCTAAATTATAACATAATGTTTAAAACACCAAAAGGGGTTCCCGCCCCAAAATGGGTTAACTGTCCTTTTGCGCAGATCACGCAAACCTCAGCAAAAAGAAAAGGACAATATCGATGGCCTCCAACTGTAACTAACACTGTCACTTTGTCACATTTGACATACAGTACAGTAACCACTCAGACACAGTCAGGGACTCAATTTAATTAGTCTATAATTACAATTATAGACTAATTATAGTCTACAATTGAATTGGTCTATAAACCTTTAAACGGTTTACTTTAGAGCCTAAAATACATTTCTGATCTTACGCACGATATCGTGAACATCTCGGGTCGTCTGGGACACCATTCCTACAACCAAAGTTAAACGTGGGGGGAAGCAGGTTTTATGCACTATATATACCTGGGACAAACTCCAAGAAAACTGCAGGTCTGCATTGCAATCACCCGTTCACACACACATTCATATATATATGGTGGAGGAAACCATGCAAGGCACCAACCTGCTCATCGGGAGCAATTATTAAGTATTTAAGTCCAATGTAATTTTGTAGTGCTACGTTACGTCCGGGTCCAAGTGGCACCAGCTCCCGTCCGCATCTCATTGTAAATAGAATATCCAAACGTGTGAATCTTTTTACAATACATTTTTCAGAAAGGAAGCCATTGAGGGTTAAAATGGTTCTTAATGCTTCCAACTCGAGTAGAATTATTAATGTTTTGTACAAGTGTCCATGACAAAGAAAATATATGATGTGGAGACAATAAAGACTATTATTATCATTATTATTGAAGGTGGTAACAGTCCATTTGCTCAGTACAATATTTCAGGGGCATATTTAGAATGTGTGCAGGGTTGAGTATGTTGAATCTAGTTTACAATAAGGATTTAGTTGACACAATGAAATAGAATGGCGATAGTATTCCGTGTGGGGCAGACGGTAGGGTTTAATGCCGGGATCCCGGGATTTCGGTCCTCCCGGTTATAGGGCACGCAATTTCCCGCCCGGAAATTTCTTCGGGACCCGTTGTCCCGGAGTTTTTTTTTTTTCTTGTAGGGAAATTACACTATTGGAGTTTTCACACAGTGCGCGTTCTTTCCCCTTATCTATGAGTGATCAAATGTTCAATCTGAACCCTCCCATCATTTTCAAACATGTTAGATGATATTTATATGGAATTATGGATTACACTCGAGGGCTGCAAGCCTGCAACGGGAACTGGAGCCAGCGGGACCCAATGTAAATGTTTGCGGCGCGGGCGGTATTTAAATAGCCTACCTGCGGGCGGGCAGGCACGGCCGCCGGCCGGTCAAGATGAAATCAGTGGGACCCCGCGAATCCTGCATCCTCCCGCAATTAATCAGATAGGCCTACAGAGTTTATATACACTTTAGCAAAATATGAATGTCTGACAGACATCTTCAGGCACGCTCCCAAAGCTGCTGCACCTGTCAATCATTAGCCTAATCAGTCACTCTGTGAGAATTGTGTGTATTACGGACGGAGCGACTGAGCGAGGAGTTTCCTGTCCCTGTGATGGACATTGTCACTTCTAAACCCCTTTTTGCTTTTGCCTGCATGTGTGCAGCAATAACGTGAAACGGAACACAAACAAAGATGAGTAGGCTACAATTTGTTTTATAATAACCACCAGCACGCAGCGTCTTTCTCTCTCTCTCTCTCTCTCTCCCTCTCTCCCTCTCTCTATCTCTCTCGCTCTCGCTCTCTCTCTCTAATAATCAGTGTGCTGTGCACTGGACGTGCTGGCTAATTTAACACCCAATCGGACTTTTCATAAAGTACAAAGCGGGATGATCACATTCTCTGCAGCGGAGAAGGGGACCCACTGCATGGCTGCATGCTCAAAGGGTGAAAGACCATGGCTAAGGTATCTATGTGAAAGACGTGAGGTCGTTTTTTCCCCGTGCTTCGACAGTCACATTAGTGCAAACTCCTGTGTCCCTTTTTCTGAATAGCGTAGTAGGCCTATAACATTATTAATATTTTAATGTAATACTTTTATTGTAGGCTATATGTTCATATTTCGTTCAAATAAAACGTTTTAAACCAAAAAATATCACTATTCTATTGAACATATGAAGTATCTATACATATAAATGCATTTTGGTGGGCACTTCTTTTCTTTTTTTTCTGACGGGAATTCCCGCGGGAGCCCGGGAAAAGGTCCGCAAATTCCCGGGAATTAAAATGAGCCAAATCCGGGAAAATATTAAACCCTAGCAGACGGCCTGTCACAGCCAGATTTGGGAGAGCAGCAGCTTTGTTGTTGCAAGGAAAGCGGTAAAATCAGACTTTCGTGGTTGTTTTCGTCTCAGATTTAGTCCGACGGAGCGTCACAGTATAACTCTATGGGGACACAAAAGCGACACAAGAGCAGGACCCGGACGTATCTCTGGAGGGGGCGCTCACGTCAAGGCTAAAATACTGAATGAAGGGTTCAGCGTCTTGCTCAAGGACACTTTGACCATAACTCTGGGGGAGCCCGAGTAGGCGAGTACCCCCTGCCCTGAGCCCCTGCCTTGCCGACCGTGCCTAGAAAAGCAGCGGTAGTGTTTCCACGAAGGACAATATCACATCGCTGCACGGTTTGCAGTGGCGTGCACAGACATTTAGAGGGGCAGGTGCTCAAGTTAAAAAAGGGCACCTTGTGCAGCGCGTGGAACCGGCCGGTTGCCTTAATCTATTTTGGGCGGGAACCCCTTTTGGTGTTAGCATTATGTTATGCTTTAGCTATTGAAAAATAGCAGATCTACAAGCTCATAGCGCGCCACCGAGTGGCGCGCTATGAGCTTGTAGGTCTGCTATTTTTGAAAAATCAAAAAAAAGAAAGAAAAAAAAAAGGTTTTTTTTTTATTATTTTTTTCAAAAGGGCACATTGCCAAAAGGGCAGGGGGTGCTCTAGCACCCCCTAGTGTCTATCTGTGCACGCCACTGACGGTTTGGGGTTCATTTGACACACAGTTTCATCTGACATAGCGAGGGGACATGTCCCTAAGCACTAAGCAGTATCTTAAAGCTTATAACCTCTTAAACCCAATATAGACTTCATTGACTGGGGTCCCCCAGGGGGGTCTACTCTTAACCTCTTAAACCCAATATAGACTTCATTGACCGGGGTCCCCCAGGGGGGTCTACTCTTAACCACTTAAACCCAATATAGACTTCATTGACCGGGGTCCCCCAGGGGGGTCTACTCTTAACCACTTAAACCCAATATAGACTTCATTGACTGGGGTCCCCCAGGGGGGTCTACTCTTAACCACTTAAACCCAATATAGACTTCATTGACCGGGGTCCCCCAGGGGGGTCTACTCTTAACCACTTAAACCCAATATAGACTTCATTGACCGGGGTCCCCCAGGGGGGTCTACTCTTAACCACTTAAACCCAATATAGACTTCATTGACCGGGGTCCCCCAGGGGGGTCTACTCTTAACCACTTAAACCCAATATAGACTTCATTGACCGGGGTCCCCCAGGGGGGTCTACTCTTAACCACTTAAACCCAATATAGACTTCATTGACTGGGGTCCCCCAGGGGGGTCTACTCTTAACCACTTAAACCCAATATAGACTTCATTGACCGGGGTCCCCCAGGGGGGTCTACTCTTAACCACTTAAACCCAATATAGACTTCATTGACCGGGGTCCCCCAGGGGGGTCTACTCTTAACCACTTAAACCCAATATAGACTTCATTGACCGGGGTCCCCCAGGGGGGTCTACTCTTAACCACTTAAACCCAATATAGACTTCATTGACTGGGGTCCCCCAGGGGGGTCTACTCTTAACCACTTAAACCCAATATAGACTTCATTGACCGGGGTCCCCCAGGGGGGTCTACTCTTAACCACTTAAACCCAATATAGACTTCATTGACTGGGGTCCCCCAGGGGGGTCTACTCTTAACCACTTAAACCCAATATAGACTTCATTGACCGGGGTCCCCCAGGGGGGTCTACTCTTAACCACTTAAACCCAATATAGACTTCATTGACCGGGGTCCCCCAGGGGGGTCTACTCTTAACCACTTAAACCCAATATAGACTTCATTGACCGGGGTCCCCCAGGGGGGTCTACTCTTAACCTCTTAAACCCAATATAGACTTCATTGACCGGGGTCCCCCAGGGGGGTCTACTCTTAACCACTTAAACCCAATATAGACTTCATTGACCGGGGTCCCCCAGGGGGGTCTACTCTTAACCACTTAAACCCAATATAGACTTCATTGACCGGGGTCCCCCAGGGGGGTCTACTCTTGGCCCACTTCTTTTTTCCCCCCCCCACCCCCCACACCAACTCTCTTTCGCTGAAAATAGCTGATCTGATAAGCTCACGAGATCAGCCTGTTTTCGCCGAATGTTCATGTGTTGTTGTCCTGTCACGACACACATGCCAGAAATAATGAATGACGCTACGTTTCAAGGGGATTAGGCTTTAAGTTCCAAACATTTCTGAATGTAGCAGAGGATCAACTGGCTGATGTGACAAAACAATGACCTGCTTTAATGTCATCATCTTTCACTTTCATAACCACAGTGATACGTTTTCAATGTAATGAATGGGATGCAGGGATGGTCTTTTAGACGAGTCCCAGGGATATTTTATGAGTCCCACTTCAACAACGTTAGGAGTCATATTTTGCCATTTTTTACAAATTGCAGCATTTAACTCCCATTTCATTTTATATATAATGTGGTTATACTCATGTAGAAAATCCGTCAAGATTTATGAGTTATGACTGTTTCTGTTTGAGCTGCCATTGAACATACTGTACTGTAGCCCCGAAGTAAGATGGCTGCCGGGTGAACGACGTCAGAAACTCCGCCTTGAGCCATCTAGTGTTTATATATATCTATGGTTCCAGGGACCCCCCCAGAAGCAAAGATTTGAGTTAAAAATCACACCCGTGTGAACTGAGTGGTGCAACTCCCCTCTATTGGTTCTCTGTAACCAATAGAGTAACCAATAGAGGGGAATCGTTCCAATTTCAGTTCCTATTGGTTCTCTGTATCGTTCCAATTTCTTCTCTGTATCGTTCCAATTTGTATCGTTCCAATTTCTTCTCTGTATCGTTCCAATTTGTATCGTTCCAATTTCTTCTCTGTATCGTTCCAATTTGTATCGTTCCAATTTCTTCTCTGTATCGTTCCAATTTGTATCGTTCCAATTTCTTCTCTGTATCGTTCCAATTTGTATTGTTCCAATTAAAATAAAAACAGCGCCCCTACTGGTACTCATGAGTGACACATGAGTCACACACAAACATAGGTTAACAGTCACAAACATAGGTAAACACCACGGACATTGCTGTTCCTTATGTTCGCTCTGAAAGAATATATATTCAAAGATCTGCGCCACATTTTCACGATTTTTCAAAAATAGCAGACCTACAAGCTCGTAGCGCGCCACTCGGTGCCACGCTATGAGCTTGTAGATCTGCTATTTTTCAATAGCTAAAGTATGACATAATGCTTAAAACACCAAAAGGGGTTCCCGTTCCGAAAGTAAAATACATACTTCACCACATGCACACGTCAGCGAGGCGGTTTCATGCTGCTATGGGAGAGTGGACTAAACTCCAGCTATTTAAGTGACAGGTTTCCCATCTCAAAGTTCTATATTTCCATTACTATGAAGTGAATATTGACTTTTGAGCGGGCGTTCAGTGTCATATTTGCTATTGCGAGTGCTAGTAGTGTATATGAAATGTAACAATGAAAGTACTTAACAAATATAGAATGCTGAATCTGATGATTCCGTTGAAGTGTTTCTGGAAAACACAAACAATGACATTCCTGTAAAAGCATTCTTATTGCGTTTAGTAACCGTTTTAGTGTCAGGTATTGACACTAGCAACGCCAAAATGCGGCTGAAATTTCAGACACTGGCAGAACTCCGCTGTGGCATACTTACATACATACATACTGTACATACTATACATGTTACATGTACACTGCAGCTTGTGCTTCGACCCCGTTAACTTAACCCAGTAAGACCTGAGGCCAATTCCAAAAGTATATACGAAGCAAAGATATGAGTTAAAAATCTTTGCTTTAAAAAATATATATATATTCGGCCTGGGCCGGCCTAGCGGTCCGTGCACCGAAGCCGGTAATCCAGCCTGACTGCATGTCACGGGTTCGAGTCCCGATCCCGATGACCTTTGCTGCGTGTATCCCCCGATCCCCCCCCCCCATCTCTCTCCCAGTTCTATCAATAAAGGAAAAAAGCCCAAAATATATTAAAAAAAATCGATATATTACTTACTTACTTTTTGCAATTTAATTATTTTAGATAATCGCAATTTTGTCTTAATTGTCATAGTCATGACAAGTCAAATCATACATTAAAAAGCAGAAGAACAGATATTTCCGTATCAAATTTACAAAAATGTCATTTCATTTCTTGGAATATCTGCACTTTATATACAAATATAATATAAGCACTTTATTTATTAAAGCCTAAAAGGCAAATAGAAATTTCTATTCATAATGTTGCAATTTCCAAAATCGTTAATCGAAAGTTATTTTTGTGACAATTAAATCGTCAATTAAAATATGTAAACCGTGACAGCCCCCTATACCCAACCATACAATACAATGAGTTCTCCCATGGGAGTATCCAGCCGGAAACCAGACAGGTGCGTGCTGCATGACATGATTGTGCCTACAAATAGTCCTTTAAAATACCCACAGACATGTAGACATTCCTCACAAGGCTTTATCTTTATTACTAGCTCCGCTATCTTTATGGTATTATGTTTTATGGTCGTCTCATATCGCTTGTATACGTGTGTATAGTATGGGTGGTGGTGACAATTCAATCCATCTATGATTCCTGTATGATACCTGACAAGCCTGACAGACAGGACTGTCAGGGCCCTATTATGCGTGTCTTAAGTACCAGGTCTTATGACCTAACTTAAGACCTGGAGGCGTGGTCAATGCTGTTTGGCCACTCAGAATAGCCAAATGGCATTGATCACGCCTCCAGGTCTTAAGTTAAGTAATAAGACCTGGTACTTAAGACATGCATAATAGGGCCCTCAGTGTCCTATATGGGGTCTGTCTATCGTAACCCATTCCGGGCGGGAACCCCTTTTGGCGCTTTATACTTTTAGCTATTGAAAAATAGCAGATCTACAAGCTCGTAGCGCGGCACCGAGTGCCGCGCTACGAGCTTGTACGTCTGCTATTTTTGAAAAATCCTGAAAATGTGGCACAAATTTGGAATAATATATTCTTTCAGAGCGAATGTTTTTAACTCATGTCTTTGCTTCTGGGGGACAGGGGGGTCCCTGCAACATTTTCAGATGATGGGGGTCGGCGGCCAATTGCATATATTTTTGGGGGGTCCTTGTCCTTGACATGAATATGTTTGAGAACGACTGACATTATAAAACATGGGGGTTTTCAGAAAACTGTCAGGATTTAGACGCCATTCGTAGAATCGTCCTCGGGTCTAAATGGGTTAATCATTAGCGAGGACATTCCAGTGACTGGATACGGCATACAGAGCAGGTAAAGAAAGCCCCCTCAGGCAGGCTATAACCAATACAGTTGGGTGCCACCGATATTGTCCCTTATCATTTGACCCATTTAGGCCTGACCTCAAAATTTTTAAAAATCCTTCTAAAATCCTCCAGTTTTCTGAAATAAATATTTTCACGATTTTTCAAAAATAGCAGACCTACAAGCTCGTAGCGCGCCACTCGGTGGCGCGCTATGAGCTTGTAGATCTGCTATTTTTCAATAGCTAAATTATAACATAATGTTTAAAACACCAAAAGGGGTTCCCGCCCCAAAATGGGTTAACTGTCCTTTTGCGCAGATCACGCAAACCTCAGCAAAAAGAAAAGGACAATATCGATGGCCTCCAACTGTAACTAACACTGTCACTTTGTCACATTTGACATACAGTACAGTAACCACTCAGACACAGTCAGGGACTCAATTTAATTAGTCTATAATTACAATTATAGACTAATTATAGTCTACAATTGAATTGGTCTATAAACCTTTAAACGGTTTACTTTAGAGCCTAAAATACATTTCTGATCTTACGCACGATATCGTGAACATCTCGGGTCGTCTGGGACACCATTCCTACAACCAAAGTTAAACGTGGGGGGAAGCAGGTTTTATGCACTATATATACCTGGGACAAACTCCAAGAAAACTGCAGGTCTGCATTGCAATCACCCGTTCACACACACATTCATATATATATGGTGGAGGAAACCATGCAAGGCACCAACCTGCTCATCGGGAGCAATTCAGTATTTAAGTCCAACGTCATTTTGTAGTGCTACGTTACGTCCGGGTCCAAGTGGCACCAGCTCCCGTCCGCATCTCATTGTAAATAGAATATCCAAACGTGTGAATCTTTTTACAATAACGTTATTTTTCAGAAAGGAAGCCATTGAGGGTTAACATGGTTCTTAATGCTTCCTCGAGTAGAATTATTAATGTTTTGTCCATGACAAAGAAAATATATGATGTGGAGACAATAAAGACTATTATTATCATTATTATTGAAGGTGGTAACAGTCCATTTGCTCAGTACAATATTTCAGGGGCATATTTAGAATGTGTGCAGGGTTGAGTATGTTGAATCTAGTTTGCAATAAGGATTTAGTTGACACAATGAAATAAAATGGTGATAGTATTCCGTGTGGGGCAGACGGCCTGTCACAGCCAGATTTGGGAGAGCAGCAGCTTTGTTGTTGCAAGGAAAGCGGTAAAATTAGACTTTCGTGGTTGTTTTCGTCTCAGATTTAGTCCGACGGAGCGTCACAGTATAACTCTATGGGGACACAAAAGCGACACAAGACTAGAGTAGGACCCGGAAGTATCTCTGGAGGGGGCGCTCACGTCAAGGCTAAAATACTGAATGAAGGGTTCAGCGTCTTGCTCAAGGACACTTTGACCATAACTCTGGGGGAGCCCGAGTAGGCGAGTACCCCCTGCCCTGAGCCCCTGCCTTGCCGACCGTGCCTAGAAAAGCAGCAGTAGTGTTTCCACGAAGGACAATATCACATCGCTGCACGGTTTGGGGTTCATTTGACACACAGTTTCATCTGACATAGCGAGGGCAGTGGCGTGCACAGATAGACACTAGGGGGTGCTAGAGCACCCCCTGCCCTTTTGGCAATGTGCCCTTTTAAAAAAAAAAAAAAAAAAAAAAACGTTTTTTCTTTCTTTTTTTTGATTTTTCAAAAATAGCAGACCTACAAGTTCATAGCGCGCCACTCGGTGGCGCGCTATGAGCTTGTAGATCTGCTATTTTTCAATAGCTAAAGCATAACATAATGCTAACACCAAAAGGGGTTCCCGCCCAAAATGGATTAAGGCAACCGGCCGGTTCCACGCGCTGCACAAGGTGCCCTTTTTTAACTTGAGCACCTGCCCCTCTAAATGTCTGTGCACGCCACTGTTAAACCCAATATAGACTTCATTGACCGGGGTCCCCCAGGGGGGTCTACTCTTGGCCCACTTCTCTTTTTTTTCCCCCACCCCCCACACCAACTCTCTTTGCTGAAAATAGCTGATCTGATAAGCTCACGAGATCAGCCTGTTTTCGCCGAATGTTCATGTGTTGTTGTCCTGTCACGACACACATGCCATAAATAATGAATGACGCTACGGTTCAAGGGGATTAGGCTTTAAGTTCCAAACATTTCTGAATTTAGCAGAGGATCAACTGGCTGATGTGACAAAACAATGACCTGCTTCATGTCATCATCTTTCACTTTCATGACCATAACCACAGTGATACGTTTTCAATGTAATGAATGGGATGCAGGGATGGTCTTTTAGACGAGTCCCAGGGACATTTTATGAGTCCCACTTCAACAACGTTAGGAGTCATATTTTGCCATTTTTTACAAATTGCAGCATTTAACTCCCATTTCATTTTATATATAATGTGGTTATACTCATGTAGAAAACAGAAGAAGAAATGATTATTATAACTAAAGCTAGCAAAATAAACTAGAATAAAAAACAGTACAGTAGTAAAGTAGTGCATCCCGTGGATGCAGAGGTCGTTGTTTTATTGCGTCCCTTAACTATAAACTGCGTTTTGAGATGCAAAATGCACCCTATTTTAATCTCTGTAACCATAATATAATGGAACAATGTTTCGACAGAACTCATTTTCAAACTTTCTCCCACTTCTAACAAAGAAATACCGGCATGTACAAGTTATTAGACCATACATACAACAAAGGATCTGGATCGGGATAGGGGAAGTGGGGATGATTGGTAATGAGGCATGAGATATGACTACTACTATCGTGTGACCTTTTCTCATGTGTTTTTATTGCTTCATAGTGTGTTGTTTAAATTACTAGTTATAGTGTCTATTTAACTGGACAATGGGCGCAATTAAACAGCAATCCCGCTAAAACATCACATAGCGTGATTATCAGACTGAAGCTGCGTCTCAGAAAGTAAACGGTAAATGGTGCATTTACTGTATATAGCGCTTTTATTCCTAAGTGCTTCACAGTTCACATACTATTGCACATTGCATAGGAAACCATGCAAGGCACTAGTGCTGCCAACGAAAATTCCATATTCGAATGAATATTCGAATGTAAAAAATTAAAAGAATAACCGAATTTATGAAATTAAGATTCAAATTAAAAAAATTAACAATAAAATTGCTGTGTGAGTTCTGGTGAGACTCTGTGCCACGTACACTAAAACATTATACAAAAAATAGGCTATTAACATATTTATGAATCATTCATTTGATCTCGCAAGACTCAAGAGAGCACATTTTTCAGCACCAACCAGGTACAGGACCGGATCATATACAGTAGATAAAGAAAGAGAACGTTTTACAGCATATTAGGCTGCAATATTCATATCACATTCATATTAAAAATCATATACATTCGACATTCCAAATTCGTTCGAATCCATGTGGTGTTTTTGGCACTACAAGGCACGCACCTGCACATCGGGAGCAATTACGGGTTCAGAGTCTTGCTCAAGGACACATCATCTGTGTGTGTGTGGAGGGGGGGGGGGGGGGGAGCCCGGGATCGAACTGGGAACCTCACGGTTTCCCCGCTCTATACCGGCTACTCTACCCCTGAGCCAGATGCATCCGTTTGTTTTCTTCATGATGAATAAATGCAGTATACAGTTGGGTGCCACCAATATTGTCCCTTATCATTTGACCCATTTAGGCCTGACCTCAACATTTAAAAAAATCCTTCTAAATCCTCCAGTTTTCTGAAATAAATATTTTCACGATTTTTCAAAAATAGCAGACCTACAAGCTCGTAGCGCGCCACTCGGTGGCGCGCTATGAGCTTGTAGATCTGCTATTTTTCAATAGCTAAATTATAACATGTTTAAAACACCAAAAGGGGTTCCCGCCCAAAATGGGTTAACTGTCCTTTTGCGCAGATCACGCAAACCTCAGCAAAAAGAAAAGGACAATATCGATGGCCTCCAACTGTATCAATCCATCATTGGACGCTATTTGTGCTTTGTGTGTGTGTGTACACTGACCCCGTTCATACAAGGAACTTCACAGGGCGAAGACAATGAGTCAGGGAGGTTGGTCAACATTGACATTGTGACACAACGTCATGAGAGTGAACATGACTCAAAGTCAACATTAAAAGACAATAATGACATATTACTAGACTATGTATTTCCATTTCCCCATACATACACTATAGTATGGCACTGTTGATTTCGTCGACTAAAACCAAGACGACTACCTTTTTTCACTGACAAAAACTAAATAGAAACTAAATGAAAACTAAGTTATGATGACTAAAACTAAATATCGCGACAATCTCGTCAAGAAATAAAAACTAGACTAAAATGTTAGGAAGGGACTAGTACATCCAGTATAAGTCATTTTACACTTGGTTGCATGCTGAAAATAGCCGATCTACAAGATCTGCTTGTAGATCTGCTTGTAGATCTGCTATTTTCAGCAAGTGTAAAATCTGCCATTACGACGGCATCAAGGCCCGCCAAAATACATTTTAGTTGACTAAATCAACCGTAGATTCAGTCGACTTAAAACCTCATGACATTTAGTTGACTAAAACTAGACTAACAGTAAAACAGACTATGACTAAAACTAAAATCTAATTTTGCTGCCAAAAACAACACTGGTACTACCAGCTAGCCTACCAGGCGTTGACACTAAGGGGTTGCCCACCTGCCCCTGGCAGGTAAATATAAAACTTTCAGGCAGGTGGAGTTTGCTTTCAGGTTGCGGTCAAGTGATCGTTTGGGAGGAGACGCAACCGTCTATATTATAAACACAACATTAGATATCTGTCTAAACACCTGAATGTACAATAAGAGAGCACTGTTTACCTACAATGTGCTGTTTTCACTGTTGCTACAGTTAAAAATATAAAGTATGAACCCATAGTCATATTCAGAATCATAGGTATGTAGGTATTTGCCATACAAATTGACATTGTTTTTATCGCACAGCCCTAGAAAGTAAAATAATAAGTCTCAAATTGAACGTTAATTACATTTGTACATACCATTTTATAATGGATTTAGTTTTGGGGGCAAGTGGACAAGACCTTTGGGGCAAGTAGAACTTGACCTGTACTTGCCCGAAGTGTCTCTGAGACCATAGTGTACAAACCCTGAATTCTACAACTGTACCACCACGCACATGACACACACACAGCTCACCAGACGTGTTGAGCTGCTTTTTTAACGGTACACTGATCCAGAGTTTAGATTTCATACAGAAACGTTTAGTCTGAAACATTGTGTGACGCATGAAGTCAACATGACAAAAGAAAAGTCACATTGAAAGGTAGGGTAAGTGATTTTTGTCACTATATTCTGATAGTAATCATTGCTAGAGTGTTTGTTCAGTAACAGAGGTCTCCCTGTATCTCCAGCTCTTTAATAAACAGAAAATACATTTTCAGGTAGGTGACACAATTACAACCAATCAGGAGAGAGTAACCATTTATCAGCTTAATTTTGTTTTATAGTGTTCCAATTCCAAATTTGTCTGCTTATTTATTTGTCATTTACAATTCCACTTTTACCCTGTATCCTGACTGCGTTCTCTATCCTGATTGGCTAAAATTGGTATCCCGACCTGAAGATGCAGATGGGTTTTTTTATGACCTCAATTACACAACCTGAACATTCAGTGGATTTTCTGTGGTATGGGGTTTCCTCTGTGTGTTCTGAAGCCTTTTGAGCTGCACTGAAAACAGGCAAAAACCTTCAACAGTGACATCTGCTGGCAAATTGTAATGTCATATATGGTATTTGTGGACTCTTACCTCACACTCCACAGGCAAATCAGAGCAGCCAGACCAGACCACAGAAAAACTCGGACGGACACAGGGACAGACACACATCGCGGTCTATAGGACTGGCTGCCTAGCACCACTCAAAAATAAGAACAATTTTAAAAATGTTTTTTTTAATGTCACAATCCCTTTAATAAAAAGCCGGAGAGACATGGAGACTCCTAGCTGTTATTGAACAAACACTCTATAGCAATGAGTACTATCACAATATAGAGCTTTTTGAGTGTTGCAACCATAGGGAAGTCTGGAGCTCTCTAGTGAAGCTGTTGCCCCTGCAACCCGACTACGGATAAGCGGTTGAAGATGGATGGATGGATGGAACCATAGGGTGCAGCACTCTAATGCCCAGCTATGTGTGTCCCTGGCTGTGTCCCTGGGTCTGAGCACGGAAGTAGTGCTTTCTCACCACCAAGTGTCACTGTTGCGCCGTGTAACACACACACACACGCGCGCACACGCACGCACAGTACAGTACAGTACAGTACAGTACAGTACAGTACAGTACAGTACAGTACAGTACAGTACCACTTCAGAGTGGGTCTGATTTTAACATTTATTTTAACCAAATAAAATCACTTACCCTATAGAGCGTCGCAGTCCCGCCCCCTACCATGGACCAGGAAATGAATCCCAATGCATTTTTCCCATAGACATTTCAAAAAGTATTTATTTAAAGACGGTTACGCCGCGGACAAAGCCAACTCGAGTCGTGACAACTCATGACAACACAAACAATATTTTGGACCAAACAAATAATTACAAAGAAGAAAAACAACAAAAAAAGTGTTGTAACCTGCCGTTTTTTTCTTCTTTCTAATTATTTGTTCGGCCCAAACAATTGTGTTTGTTGTCATGATTTGTCACGACTCGAGTTGGCTTTGTCCGCGGCGTAAACGTCTTTAAATAAATACTTTCTGACTATGAGGAAAATGAACGGAGAATCATTTCCTGGTCCATGGTAGGGGGCGGGACTACGACGCTCTATAGTGTACCATTGCAAATGTATCTGTCTGTCAAACTGACTGCTCGTTCACACGTGCTGTTTACACGCGTGTAAAACATTTAGCTTTGACTTTTTTTTGTCTTTTACACGTACACCACATGCCACATGCACACAGCTGATTCTAATCAGAGTTTAGATTTCATACAGATACATGTACACCTGCTGGTACAACAGGTAAACTCACCTGTGTACAGTACAGTGGTGGAAAGTAACTAAGTACTTTTACTTAAGTACTGTACTTAAGTACAGTTTTGAGGTATCTGTACTTTACTTCCAATTTCCAGTACTTTTACTTCTACTCCACTACATCTCAGAGGCAAAATTTGTACTTTTACTACACTACATTTATTTGAAAACTTTAGTTACTAGTTACTTTGGAGATTTTCATTTTGATTAGAAAAAAAGAATTAACCACTTCAACCCTATATATTTCGGCCATTTGAAAATAGCCGATCTACAAGCTCACAATTTATTGTGAGCTTGTAGATCTGCTATTTTCAATAGCTTGTGTACACATTTTTTACTTTTGAAATGGCACATTCTGCACAATGAGTACTTTTACTTTTAGTACTTTAAATTTTGATGCCGATACTTTTGTACTTTTACTTTAAGTACATTTTCAAATTTAAATTCTGTACTTTCACTTGTAACAAAGTAGTTCTATAAATTGCAGTATTGGTACTTTTACTTAAGTAAAACAACTGAGTACTTTTTCCACCACTGTGTACAGTAGCCTACAGGTGATCAGTTTAACTCCACACAGGTGGTATTAATTAAGCTGCCTGCTGCCTGCCTCCACCTCCCATACAGCAACAATGGGTCCGATGGCACAGAAGATAATAAACAACACTCAAGTCGCCAGTTCTCCAGTTCCAGACTGCTTTTAGTTGGCTTTTAATTGAAATACAACTAGCCTAGCTACAGAATGGACGTAATAGTCATAGAAAGTTGATATTTTATGAGCCTATACTTCATTGAACGACGGTGTATGCACATGATAACTAATACGAGGTTATAAATGAAGCGTTACACCTGCGACCATGCCCTCATCATCCCCATCCGCGTTTCGTCCTTTCATGCTTCCAAAACTATTTTGCTCCCTCCAGCCTCCTCCACTCCAGATAAATAATAAACAGACACGCACACGTCTACTGTCTCTACATGAACATAATGGCATTTCAAAACGGCGCCATTCAAGATACAAACCGGTCACTTTGTATCTTTATTGATTGAAATCTTACCTTTTGTTGACGAGCCACTGACTGATACTTCCAGACGTCTCTAGTCTCTACCGAGACTCACCTGAGTCACGTGACCTCCCCCCCACCCCGCGCACGCACGCACGCACACACACGCATACACGCACGCACACACACACTGCCACACATTGTGGCAGCGGTGGCCGAACGGATAGCGGCGCGGTCTAGATACCGGAAGGTTCCCAGTTCGAACCAGCCGTCCGACACGTTAAAATTACCACCGCTGAAATGCCCTTGAACAAGGCATCAACCACTACGATGAAATGTGTTCTATGAGCAGGGCCTGGCTGGAAACAAGTTCTTGAGCTTAGCCCAGATACCCTGGGTAAATATAGATTTCATTTCATTTCATTTCATTTCATTTCATTTCACACACAGCCGCAGTGTTACACGAAAATATGTGGTCTATCGAATTATGTCACTATAGTGTGTTGGTTTTCACTCACTGCTCCATATTATTATCTGATGGTGAATCCAAAGGGGCTATATTTTCAGATATGTTTAGGGCTTTTTATATTCTTCTTCTTCTTCTTCTTCTTCTTCTTCTTGTGTATCCCAAAGGTAAAATTAGCCTTAATTTTTGGGGATAAACAATTACCCCAAGAACATATTTAGCCTACAATTAGTGTAATATCACTTATAAATTTGCCTTTGTGTAATTATATAACACTGTTACATTTATCTTGTGTTTTATTTGGCTGACCAAATAAAACACATTTAAACCCAATGAATACCAAACAAATCCCGCAATACTGCACCTTGACTTTATAGGGCTATCTGGGCCTACTTACCTGGGATGTATTTTAATAATGTACTTCCCATCTCTTATTATGTAAAAAAAAAAAATCTCCAATGAAGTGTATTTCTCAATAGAAGACAGAAACTAGGCCTTACAATCCAATGCTCCCGAGTCACGGAACACGATAGGTAACCAATGTTGGTGTAATTAGCACTATTACTTAGCCATTAGCCTACTCCTTCTTGTGTGTGTGTGTGTGTGTGTGTGTGTGTGTGTGTGTGTGTGTGTGTGTGTGTGTGTGTGTGTGTGTGTGTGTGTGTGTGTGTGTGTGTGTGTGTGTGCGTGCGTGCGTGCGTGCGTGCGTGTGTGCGACCAGATCCAAACTGTTCATTTGAGGGACAGAAGTATCGTCCTGTGGGACAGGATGGGGTTTAATAGCAACGTAGGCCTATTACTTAAGTTGCTATTAAATGCCTTGATGTTATATTCAACCATATAGGCCTAATATTATCTACAAATGCCAGACCTGAGGCCGATAAAAAAAGGCTTCTAAATCATGACAGTTTTCTGAAAAAAACAATGTTTCTATATCAGTGGTGCTCAAACTATTTCATGTCAAGGACCCCAAACATTATATGTAATTGGCCGCCGACCCCCATCTGAAAATATGTTGTTCCAGGGACCCCTCCAGAAGCAAAGATTTGAGTTAAAAACGTTCACTCTGAAAGAATATATATTCAAAGATTTGTGCCACATTTTCAAAAATAGCAGATCTACAAGCTCATAGCGCGGCATTCGGTGCCGCGCTATGAGCTTGTAGATCTGCTATTTTTCAATAGCTAAAGTATAACATAATGCTTAAAACACCAATAGGGGTTCCCGTTCTGAATGGGTCAATGCACGTAACTCGAGAAGCGAGAACTGGAGAACCATTCGACTCACGCGTTCCTTCCACACCCCCACAGGGAGTGCAGTGCCCGGTGTCGAGTCTGTCGGACCCACGGTTGTCCAGAACTGCCCCAAAAAGGCCTCTGCCCGGGCTCTGGACCTGATCTCATTCTCCACATGGAGCTGTCCTGTTCTGACATCATTCTGGGTGGTATGGCCGACCATGCAGGGCTGGACTGAGACAAAAATAAATTTGGCCCGGACATTTTCGCGCAAGTTTGGCCCAGCAGAAACTCTACCGCCCTCTCTGTCGAGGCACATACACAAACAAACAAGCCCTAATAACACCACTATTATTGTCTCCACCAGGCCGAAGGCATGGGGAGAGAGTATGTTTTGCACTCCGTCCGTGTGTGTGTGTGTCCGTCCTTCCGTCCGTCCGTCCGTTACCAGCTAATCTCCGGCACCGTTAACCCGGTCGATGCCAAACGTTGCATGCACACTCCCTAGAGGCCAAGGACAAACCTTTGACCTGCATTTTCCGCATCTGCCTTTTATAGCGCCACCAAGAGGCCGACTTTTGTAAAACACATTTTTTGATATTACTCCTTCAGATTCTGTCCAAAAATCTCACAAATCGTTAAACAGTATCTCTATAGTCATGTGCTCAAGTCGGATCTGTCCGATATTTCATATTCCATCCTAATTGTCTATAATTGGCTTTCACAGTTTGCAAGATTGCCCCGTTTTGAACAAAAGCCTCAAATCATGAACGCAGCGTGCAATTTACGTGAAATCTTTCATACATTTTCTTACTAGGCTGAGGAATATATCCCACCCTTTTCACATTGGCCTGTTATAGCGCCACCAACAGGTTGATTTTTGCAAAACACATTTTTGGAACAAAATGCCACAAATCATCCAATTGCCATCAAAGGCGTATTTGAACATTGATGCCTGCCAGTCACAATGTGGGACAGGGTGCCAATTTGTGGGACACCTGAAAAGTCTTGGAAATGAGGGTCCCACGCAAAGGGTGGGACATCTGGACACCCTGTGTGTGTGTGTGTGTGTGTGTGTGTGTGTGTGTGTGTGTGTGTGTGTGTGTGTGTGTGTGTGTGTGTGTGTGTGTGTGTGTGTGTGTGTGAGAGAGAGAGAGAGAGAGAGAGTGAGAGCGAGAGAGAGAGAGAGAGAGAGAGAGAGAGAGAGAGTGAGGTGTGTGTGTGCCATGTGCTGTGCTGCAAATAATTAATGCGTGAATGAACAAACAACGATAAATAAATCATTTCATATTAGATAATAGATTGTATTAGACACTTTTTGCTTCGTCGTGCGATGGTTACGCAGCTCACAGCGTGTAGTGTCCATTTTGACAGCAAATTTAGATCAGTCAGTCCTTTGAATAATAATTCATTTAGTTTTAGTCACATGTTTGGGGTCCGCAATGGCGTCGTCATTTTAACACTTTTTGTTCTTGCTCTCCACTAGCCCCATGCCTAACATTTTAGTCCAGTTTCTATTTGTTGACAAAATTGACAATATATTGAGCCTCAGCTTTAGTCATCATAGCTTAGTTTTAATTCCGTTTTGGTCAGTGAAAAAAGGTAGTCGACGGACATTTTTCGACATAGTTTTAGTCGACAAAATCAACACTGGGTGTGCCTGTAGATCTACTAACTTCGCTATCTTTAAAAAACAAATGGTGGTTTACTCACCAGAGTCCTCAGCCTTCAGATCAAATGCCTAATAACATAATATGAACTTCCTCAGAGAGGGAGAGAGAGAGAGAGAGAGAGAGCAGAGGCAGAGGGAGGTATGCAAAGTGTGGGAAGATCTTTATTCATCAGTGTACAGGCCTTCTGTGTCCACAACACACACACACACACACACACACACACGCATGCACGCACGCACACACACACACACACACACACACAGCGCGACGCGTTGTGAGCTTGCAGATCTGCTATTTTCAGCATGCAACCAACTCTTGCCCACTATAGTCCCCTTGCTAGCATTTTAGTCTAGTTTTTAGCTGTTGACGAAATTGTCAATACATTTAGTCTCAGTGTCACGGGACAGCCCGTGCCCTATACACTGATGGAGAACAATGCTCATACCTAAATCAGAGGCGTATCTACAATAAGGCGAGGGCAGGCGTCCGCCTGTCCAAATCCATTTCTGGCCTGGCCAAAATCCATACAATGATAAAAAAAGAAGACAAAAACAAGACCTGAGAACTATTAACGGAGAGCTGATTGGCCATTGCGGTATAGAGCGCGACCCTCAATCACCCATTGGAATGTAAATGTGTGCCTTTCAGCCTTTGTATCCTACTCGTCTGGCAGGTATATCTCTTTGAAAACCTTTAGTGCTACGATTGTGCGCGGGGAGACGACAATTAACACATGATCTTGCCTGCCCAAAACGTAATTCCTGGATACGCCACTGACCTAAATTACACAGTTGCATCCCTAACTTTCCCGGCCGGCTTGGAAGACTGAGTTAATAATGGGCATGAGTGCATATTTGTATTATTGTAGCTCACAGTGAATTGTAAAAGAGAAAAGAAAAGTACTTTGCAAATATTGTCACAGCATATATATATGTTTGGTGTCATTTGTGTTTAATTATGATTGTTTGGCACCTGGCTCTCCTGCAGTACTGGTGATCCTCTTGACTGAGTGGAGGAAGGTACCAAGTGCTATAGAGCAGAAGGGGTGTCTGTCTGGGTTACAAGAGCTCTTGACTCTGCCGCGCAATTGTAATGTATTTGAAGTGGTTTAGTAAACCTAGGTAATTGTGTAAGTTAACTCATGGGCCGTAGTTAGCCAGATGTTGAGTTACCATTACAGAACTGTTCCTTGGTATTGTCTTGCCTGGTATAAGAGGGGCAGTGAGTCAGTTCAGTTGGGCTTGGGGCAACCAGAAGGTAACACCCAGGGAGAGCTGCTAGGGGGGGGCCTTGATGGAAGGTTTTTAGCCTGATAGAGTTTCTCAAGTTCTGGGTTTGGTTTCCTAATAATTTGCTTTCAAGTAATTGTCTGTCTTTTGTAAGTTTAGTCTTCAGTGTTTCTTTTGTTTGTTAGACTGGTGTTCCTACTGTAAATACACTGCAACCGGGGGAAATAAAACACCCTAAAGGCTCATACATAGTCTGGATTTTCGGTGGTGAGGTGACCACCGAACTACAACATGACGTCACGAGCCGCGGTGAAGAGCAAACCACCGCCACCGCTCCAGCCCTTCTCTCTGTTTTTACTCACCAGTGGTCAGCTCACCACCGAAAATCCAGACTATGAATAAGCCTTAAGAGTATTGCTGGAGTCTGTCACTTTTTGGAGCCTTGGCCACTCGGCCAACTGTACACTCGGTTTTAGTCATCATAGCTTAGTTTTCATTTAGTTTCCATTTAGTTTACGTCAGTGAAAAAAGGTAGTCGACGAACATTTTTCGTCTTAGTTTTAGTCGACAAAAACACTGCGACCGAGGAATATTTTTCGACATTATGACAAGCGATGGCACTATTTTAATATTTTATATTTTATACTTTAGCTATTGGAAAAATAGCAGATCTACAAGCTATTTCTGAAAAATCTTGAAAATGTGGTGCAAATCTTTGAATATATACTGTATATTCTTTCAGAGCAAACGTTTTTAACTAAAATCTTTGCTTCTTGGAGGTCCCTGGAACAATGTGTTGAGATGGAACGATAGAAACATGAGGTTTTTCAGAAAACTGTCATGATTTGGAAGACAATTTTGTAGAATCGAGCTCAGGTCTAAAATGGGTTAACTACTTGAACCCTTGTACAATCATGAATACAACTGTTATTTCTTCATTCAGAGCATGCCAACACATTACACAGCATAAGAGAGGTGATGGAGCAATCAGTGTTAATGTGACAGCTATAATTTCAATAGTGTAGGTTCTGCCGTAGTAGAAAGGGCTGCGACGGAGAGCAGGTTTATGTATCGAGCACTGATTCATTTCCGGTTGCCGGAGCCGACTGCCGTAGCCGTCGTTGCTTAAAGTCGCTAGACAGAATCCTTCCTTGTACCTTTCTTCTCATTTTATTATTTATTCATTTTTTGGGGTCTAAATGTATGCCCTGCTACTTCATACTACAGTGTGACACAAAAGTAACAAAAACAACACAAATAGTTGATCTACAAGCTCAATGCGTGGCTTGTAGCTCAAACCTGTGACTCCGGATCCACATGCATCTGAAGATAGGCTTGACATAAATCTATCTTACTAAACTTCTGTCCCCCAGCTAAGCCGGCAAAAAGGTCATCAATAAGGGGCAAGGGACACTGTTCTGCCTGCCAGACAGGGTTCAGAGTGACTTTAAAGTCACCACAGATCCTTGGCGTTCCATCTTTTTTCATGACTGGAACAATCGGTGTTGCCCATGTCACTTGTGTTTACTGGTTCCAGTACCCCACTCTTCACCAATCGGGCTAATTCCGCCTCCACCTTGGGCTTGATGGCATACGGGACAGGTCGAGCTTTGAAAGCCTTTGGTGTGCTTCCTGGTTTGACTGCCAACTTAACCGTAATGTCTTTCATGCTGCCAAGTTCTCCATCAAAAACTGGGGAATGTTTTTTCAAGGTCTCCTGTAGGGGTCCTGTGTCCCCATCCCTAATTAGGAACACTTCCTGCCAATTCAGCCTAAGCTTCTCCAGCCACCGGCGGCCTAGCAACGCAGAGTGATTCCCTTGAACGATGTACAGTGGAAGAGTCATTTTCTGCATGTTGTGTTCCACTGTCACCTCCACAACTCCCAGCACAGGGACTGGTTCTCTTCAACTTCAACCTGGTTGATCTCAGCGCCAGGTGCTGCAGCTTCTCCCGGTAAACAGCGTCCGATACCATGGATACACGTGAACCAGTGTCCACTTGCATCCTTACAGCATGGTTCTCCAACAGTGGTGTGACCCAGTACCCATCATCACCGTCCATAACAGATAAAACATGCACGGTAACCTCATCATCTGGTCATCCCGGTCGTGCTCCACCATGTTCACCTGTTTTCTCCTGTTCCTTTGGAACCCACTTCTCTTGGGCTCTGTGCGCTGTTTGCTTGTCGGAGCCTTTTTAGCTCGTTCTATGTGGCCTGTTTTTCCACAGTTTCTACAGTCCAAGTCCTTACACCAACACTCCGATGACTGATGTCCGGATTTGCCACAGCGGTAGCATGGATTTCCAGCTGTCGTCTTGCTTGGTGGCTCCAAAGACAATTTATGCACTTGAAGTGATGCACTTAGCTGCTGTGCTTCACGGGCAGCCATCTTCATTGATGTACTTATATTCATGGCCCTTTCCAGAGTTAGATCAGCCTCAGTAAGCAGTCGTTTCTGGATAGCCTCACTGCGTAGACCACACACAAGTCTGTCACATATGGTGTCTTTGAGTGACCCTCCAAAATTACAATGTTCAGATAACCGTTTCAATACAGCTATGAACTGTGAGACAGATTCACCCTCCTCCTGGTTCCTTTTATGAAACCTGAATCTCTCTGCAACAACCAGTGGCTTAGGAGAGTAGTGATTTTGCAAAATTGACACTATGCACATAGGACTTGTCCCCTGGCTTCTCAGGCTGGACTAGACTGCATAGTAGGTTGAATGTTCTTGCCCCCATAACACTCAAAAATGTTGGCACCAAGACATCCCCTCCAATCTTGTTAGCCAGTACAAAATAATCAAACCTCTCAGTGTATGAACTCCACTGTTCTTCATTTTCCTCAAATAGTCCAATATGTCCAATCAGTGCAGCCATTTTCAAACAATGTCCAGAAAGTAGACGTATCTCCGTTCAAATTTCTCTGTTATAAAGTCCACTGCTTAGTTCTTTTTTTCCCGAAACTTGGATTAACTAATCCAGGATTTAGGACAAAACCAGGCTTTTTAAATCCTGGTCTTTACAGCCTGGTTTATTCCGTTCCACTAAAGCCAAGCGAGGCTCAGAATTGGCGGATTTGGCGAGCCAGGATCATAAAGCCTGGCTGAATGCAGAGCCTGGCTTTTCCTCTCTAGACCCATTTGGTGGAACACAGATTTACAGATCCTTCTTCTTCGTGGGGTATTATGGCAGTTGGCATCCTTAATAGTTGCATTACTGCCCCCTTCTGTATATCTCAGTATCTTTACTAATCTATTCCAGATTTACTGATACAAGGACTGTGAGTCGTTTGCACCAAGAAAGATTAAACCTTAATCTGGTTTAAATCAAGGTTTATCTATTAATCCAGTTTCACCAAACTTTAAACCTAGTTTTCACTAATCCGGTTTAGTTTTAAACCATCCTTTTAATCTTGGTTTTGTTTTTTTAATCTTGGTTTTGTTTTTTTAATCTTGGTTTTAATTTTCACAGTAAACCTGGATTAATGTCAATCCTGTTGCACCACTACTTTAAACTTTGATTTAAGTATCAATAAGGGATTAATTCTAAACCAGCAGGAGAGGAGGTTTAAATGAAAACAACATGATTATACGTCTGTTGGTTTTTTTTTTAGCGAGCGAGGCGGTTTTTATTATCATATACATTTTTGCTGCAGGCACTATAATTTAATTTAAACATTCTCAAATATGAATGAAATAGTAACGCTAATGATGCTCACGACTGCTGATTAACACTAAACTAAGCTTTATTTAATCTTTCTTGGTGCAAACGACCCTTAAGCTTCTAAAATAAATACTGCTGCTGTAATTAAGGAGAGAAAATACTCTCAATAGTAGATTAACTACCCCAAAAATATAGTCCACTACTCCTAACTTAAAACTTCATAATGAAATCGTCATAATAAATGTAACAGAATTCTTAATATTGTAAGCATAATTATATTGTAGCATCGTGATATTTGGCCATAACTCCCTCCTCTGAGGGAGCTACCTTTGGGGAAGGGGGTTGTTGCCCAGACAGGGGCCAGACTGGTGAACCGTGGGTCGTGGGTGAAATGTTACAATGGTAATATGTTGTAAAACAATGAGGGTAACAGGTACGGTCGCCCCTTTTCCATCTCGCCCCACCTAGCTGTAAATAACAAACATAATTCATGTTGGTGATTATATAAAAGGTATTATCATATTAATTTATCATTGTTAAATTCACTCTGTATATCCACGGGCATAATAGCATGATGATGCCATTACAAAACATGGCTACATGGAAGAAATGTGTTTAATAAAACGAAATTAACTGCTAGAAGGTCATAAATTAACGTAAGCAGTCACCGTCTCCGTGTCATGTTATTCTTTCTTAATTTTACAGAGTATAGAGATCGACTACTATACAATCAAATAATTCTGTATACAAGATAATTTCAGATTTCAGAGAGCGAGGGAAATACTAAATGAACTATTAACTACATTAAAACATTTCTCTGGGGCGAGTTGGTAAAGGGGTGAGTCGTTTGGTATTCACAATGAGTAATGGTAATATTTAGTAACGTTTTCACCTTTACAATTTAAAAGAAAAATACATGTATAATATATAATAATTCTTCTTTACCACTTGCACCACAGCAAACCTATTCTGGGGGGAACATTCACCAAAAGTAGCTGATCTGCAAGCTCACAAACTGTCATGATGAGGTTGTGCAGCCTATATATTTTGGTTCTTTGATTTTGTATATAGTGCTTAAATTAATCCTTTAATGCAGACTGATTAAAACAAGGCAACATAAACCCATAATTGAATAAGTGTAGCAAAAATCATTGGTTTGTGATCAGATTCACTGCTTAATGAACAGTAAAGACATCAGGATTAGGTTAAACCTGGCTGTTAGCCTGGTCCGGAGCAGGCTAAGTCCACAGCATTAGTTTCCATGGTAACTAGTGTGGCATTGCTTTCATGAAACTGAATCAAGCCTCAACATATCCAGGTTAACTGGCAAACCTAATCTGGCAAGATTAACCAGTTTTCATGAAACCGGTTAATCGCTGATCCAGGATATATTAAACCAGGATATCTGTTAAATCCCGGTTTAATCTCTAATCCAAGTTTCGTGGAACGGGCCCCAGGTAATGGCACTGTAGCTTCACTGTTTACTCTGAACATAGATTGTACATACAGGGAAGGGGGTGTGTACACAGCAGGCATGACTGGAACACAACAGGGACAAAACAGGGCTGTCAATATATAACAGTACCTCCATATTTCAACTTTTTATCTTTCTTCTCATTTGATTATTTATTCATTTTTTGGGGTCTAAATGTATGCCCTGCTACTTCATACTACAGTGTGACACAAAAGTAACAAAAACAACACAAATAGTTGATCTACAAGCTCAATGCGTGGCAAAAAAAAAAAAATTATGTTAAAGTGATTACGTCATTTTATGGATTTTCTAAGTATAATCAGTATTAAATGATAACTATATTGGAACACATGGTTCATGTTTATGTTTCCTGAAAGGTATACCAGTTTTTCACTCAAGAGGTTTCCACCCGACACAGTGACGATATATAAACACATAACTAGATAAGATGGAGCGTTCTCACTGCTCCAGTATTAGATGTACGTTTAATGCTGTGCCCCCCCACAAAATGACCGGAACTACTTCATATTCACCAAAACCAGAGCAGAACTCCCACCACGGGACTCGGGCAATCAATTAATGCAGTTGCAACCACTATATTAATGGCAAGTATTTCTATTATACAACTTAAGTGTACTGTCCCTTTAAGTAAAACATACCACAATGTAAAGTATAATATATAAAATGCACCCTTTAAAAATATAGTATTCAAAATAGGAATAAAAGTATAGTATAGTTAACTAAAACTAATGAAATAATGAAAACTATGATTGACAAAACATTTTAGTTTACTAAAATAAAAATAGCAAGGCTTTACAAAAACCCATAACTAACTAAAGCTGTTTTGTGTTTACAGAACTAACTAAAACCATGTATGTTCACATACAACTAATTTGACTGAGCGTATTTCCCTCTGACACATGGAGAACTATACTGGAATAATGAACTGATAAAATGGTATTTATAAATGAATGAAATACATGACATTATGATGCTTACTTGTTTTATTAGAGTCATTACAGAGAAGGGAATGACAATGAGTTAATTAGTTTCACTCATGCTATGATCACATTTTACAATATTAATAACAGTCTATAATAATTCTGTTTTGTAAATATGAAATAAAAACCCAAGAACGTAATCCAGTATCCAGGCAAGAGTCGTAACCAGAGGAGGTGAAACTATAACTTCAGATCAGACAGATATTCAGAAACAGGTATTATCAGACAGGAAGGTTCAGAACTCGTGGTATAATTGCTACAAGTCTTAACTTGTAGATCGGCTATTTTAGACAAAGAGATCTGGTTTAGAGGGGGGAAAAGGAGCTGACCAAGTACAGAGCCCTGGGAGACACCGGTCGATGACGTACATTCGTAAATAAATTACATGAGGTCTTGAATTCATGGAGAGTGTTTTGTTTCCGTCTCATTACTGAACCAATAATGTGTGTGTACAAAAGTATTGACAACATACTTAAAAGTATAAGTACTCATTATGATTGCCCTGTTTTTTTTTTGCCTTAGCCTGTATTTTTTCCTTTCTTTCTTTTGAAATGTTTCAAAAAAATGTCAAACCTTTTCAAAAATAGCAGATCTCACACAACGTGTTGCATTGCTACGCACTGTCTGAGCTTGTAGCTCTGCTATTTTTTAATAGATGAAATATTATATAGAGGGCTTGATTGCTTAATGTGTATTTTTATTCTAAATCTACAAAGCAACTTGTAACTAAATGTTTCAGTGGAGTAAAAAAGTTAAATCTTTGCTATTCAGATATAGATGCATAAAGTATTGAAAAATGGAAATACTCAAGTAAGTAAAAGTAGCTTAAAATGCACAATACTTGAGTAAATGTATTTAGTTACTTTCCACCACTGCATATGTGTATAAAGTCTGTCTGTCTGTCTGTCTGTCTGTCTGTCTGTCTGTCTGTCTGTCTGTCTGTCTGTCTGTCTGTCTGTCTGTCTGTCTGTCTGTCTGTCTGTCTGTCTGTCTGTCTCAAACACTCACTCTGCGTGCGTGCGTGCGTGTGTGCGTGCGTGCGTGCGTGCGTGCGTGCGTGCGTGCGTGCGTGATAGCAGTTATAGGTGGAAATCACTTACTTCTTTAGTGCCTTATACTTAACTTCATGTGCATATACAGTACTGTCCTGTATCTGCTGTCTTATGCTGCTATGTGTAAGTAGATATCTTGAGTTTTATTAAATGTCATCCACTACTTTACACCCGGAAACCAGCGGTGACAACAAAGGTGATTTCTAAACATACCTGCTCCTCCGTCCGTGAAGCGATCCAAGTGCAGCATGTATCCATGGTCCTCAGAGTCGATGTAGAAGTTGCTGTACTGAGCGTGTGAAGAGTTCCCACTGAAGTCCTCCATGTCCACTCTGAGCTCACTTCTCTTGTAGGTCAGATTGTAGAGGTTCTCCAGACCTAAAGGGCATACAGACCAGTGTTTTATTGAAGGATCACGTCACCCATTTTCAACCTGTCTTCATATATTTGGTCCTCCGTAATGCTCATTATTATAATAGTTATGGTACTATTTATGTCTTCTCACCTAGCCAGTATTCTCCATCAGCATTGCCAAAGCCTCTCTTGTATTGGTCCCAGGGTCTGGTGAATCCCACTGAGCCATCCATCCGTCTCTGGAAAACCTGCAGTGAAAGTGTGTGTGTGTGTGAGATAGAGAGAGAGAGAGAGAGAGAGAGAGAGGATAGAAATATCATTGAATAACAAAAGCTATGCTTGTCCAATATAAAATACCACTGTCTTGATTATTATTATTATTGAGCGCTTAACAACAAATGTTACACGTGCATATCTCACATGTTTATATAAAAGGTAAGGTGTGTAAATTGAAGCATGCATACAGTTTAACTGACACTTAAGCCCAAACCACACCAAAGGGTCAGGTTGGGAACTTAATGGGACAACACGTTTTTAAGGTAAACCACACCAACGCAACGTTTACCTTAAAAAACGTTTTGTTCCCAACCCGAACCTTTGGTGTGGTTTGGGCTTAAAATGTCAGATCTTCCAGACACATAACTATGGGAGTCAGAACTAAACTCTTTAGGTTCCTGCAAAACCTGGGGGGGATACAGTATAAATGCACTGAACAAACACTTTAAATTATTATTATCGGAATAGATTTAAACAAGTTGTAACCGAAAAATATAACAGTGACATGACATATTCTTACTGTCCATTTCCCTCCATCGGTGTCCATGTCACAGTAGGCCTGCACAGCAGTATCATCATCAACAGGATAGATGGTGTGGACCCCACTGACAGCTCTGTTGTCTAGACTATAGAGATCAGCACAGTCTCTTGGCAGGGAACTCACAACCACCGGAGTGAGGAGACACACGACCAACACCACGGGAAATGTCTAGGATTTAAAATGGGATGATAAACAAAATGTGTTGTTGTTTATATTAGGTATTACATTTAGGCATCTAGCAGAGCCTCTTAATCCAGAGCGATAAATTAAATGCATATTAGAATATAGTAATCTATATGATCATAGGTAAACCAAGAAGCATGCAGTGAATGTGCACCAAAAACACAATACTGTAGGCCTAATGAATTTAATACAATAGTTCATATATTGGTCACAGTATGAAGATATGTTCACATTTTATAATATATTTTATAATATTGTCACTGTCGGGCAGAAACCTCAATTTTTTTTAATTCATGCTTGATCATCAAAGCATCGTTTCGAGCAGGTAATCTCTTAATTTTGCCAATTTTAAATTTCAACCTGAAAAGTGACAGTTTTGGAGGTTGGAGGAGTTTTATGAGGTTTCCACCCTACAGAGACAGAGAGACAATATTCCATAATTCATTGAATAATGTTTGGACACGGTCCCTGTCGCACTATTCAAATAAGTTTAAGTAAGTAAATAAGTAAAGTAAAGTAAATTAGTAAGTAAATAAATAAGTAAATCAGTTGCACTAGTCAAACATACAAATGGTTGTTCTCTCAAGAGGTCAGTGAAATACTCACCATGCTGGGTCAGAGAGTCCTCCAGACAGCTGCTACAGAGTCCTTGGTTGAGGATCCTTTATATCCAGTAAGGTTACCACCAAAACGCCTTCAATGTCAACGTGTTTGTGTGGAACGTCCCATCGCTGACTGGAAAACCAGTGTTGGTGCCAAATGCTGCCGGGAAATTTATGTTTTGCACTCTGTGTGTGTGTGTGTGTGTGTGTGTGTGTGTGTGTGTGTGTGTGTGTGTGTGTGTGTGTGTGTGTGTGTGTGTGTGTGTGTGTGTGTGTGTGTCTGTTGTGTTTCACAAAAATTCCTGTGTGAAACCAGAAATGTTTCAATGCAATGACCCTACCGTATTTGCAAATATAACTGCACACCAGATGACGAACAGCAGAGAGTTTTTTCTAGTGGAAGTTGGCTGTGCTTTTGATTCAAGTTTAGAGGAAGCTTTCCTTACTAAACAAGTAAAATATCAACCATTAGTACAGGCCATTATACAACTGGGCTAAACGTGTCAGCTCATTGTTTTTATATTTGGCAGCCTGGGCCATGTCCACAGGCTAGTGTTCAGAGGCAAAGCAGCTTGCAACATACTGTTCAATCTCCTCCATTATAGGCAGTCGGTCTATTTGGAAGAGAAGGTGCTTTTTGTACCCATGATTTACTTTCGGTGTTGGTAATATGACAGACTGAAGTGACCAATGTTGGCTGTGATTAAGTTCATGTGTTGCCTATATTCTGTACATTTAGGGCTTGTTTGGACTCAAGCACATGATGTTTCGAGTGCGTGGGATATCAGAAGCAACTGAAAATATTTGTGCCCTTGATAATGTATTTTATAAATGTGGACTCAAATAAAGAAATTGAAAATGTGTGTGTGTGTGTGTGTGTGTGTGTGTGTGTGTGTGTGTGTGTGTGTGTGTGTGTGTGTGTGTGTGTGTGTGTGTGTGTGTGTGTGTGTGTGTGTGTGTCCGTCTGTTACCAGCTAGCCTAGTTACTGTTAACCTGGTCGATGCCAAATTTTGCACACACACTCCCTGGATGCCAACGATGAACATCTGCCCCACATTTTCCAGAACGGCCTATTTTAGCGCCACCAGGAGGCCGACTTTTGTAAAACACATTTTTGAGTGGTGCAAACCACTCCAACAACCAGCTTTGTCTGTACCCGTGTCTGTACCCGTGTACCTGTACGTGTGTGTACTGATGTGGCAGTTTTGCACTGAACTAACGCGTGAGAAATACAAAGATGAGCGAAAGACTGTCTTAATAGATGATGTTTATTAACGTGACCACAGATGCTGGTTCCCCAACAACACAGGCACGTATGTCCAAAAGCTTAATGTCAGAATACAGGAGGCACAGTTCATATAGCGTTAGTCCCGCCCACAAGGTGGACCCCGAGAGATGGGTCTCAGACAGGCCCCCGGAGACGGGAACACAGACAGGATAACAAGCTCACAGAGATGAAAGAACCATTTGCTTACAAGGAAGGGGGGTGGGGGGGGGACAGGTGAGAAGGGGGTTCCAAGTCACCAGAGCCAAAGTGTCAGACACACTGTGTTCTCACAGCAGGGTTCAGAGCTTCAAAGTCAGGGTGTAGGGGCGAACTCCACTTGCGACCGCGACGGGTCGCTTCGACGGCTGTCTGAGTCGTCGCAACGAGTGCCCATCGTCGCGGGTGCCTGACTCGTCCCGACGGGTCGCCACAGGTGCCCATCGTCTCGACGGGCGCCTGACTCGTCGCGACGATTGCCCATCGTCTCGACGGGGGCCTGTTTTTGTCGGCGTTTCTGAGTCGTCGCGACGATTGCCCATCGTCTCGACGGGGGCCTGTTTTGTCGCGACGATTGCCCATCGTCTCGACGGGGGCCTGTTTTTGTCGGCGTTTCACCCGTGCGTCGGAGAACGGGCGCTCGTGCTCGCATCTGCCTCTCTCCCTCCTTCCCTCCATCCTATGTGTGTGCCCCCCCCCACCCGACCGCCTCCCCCTGTGGGGTAGGGGGTCGGGTGGGGGTCCCTGCGGACCTTTGGGGGGGGGGGGGGGGGGGGTCCGGGTCCCCTTGGGAATCCCTTTACGCATGCCTTCATTTGTCCCCGTGAATTGCTTCCATTATTTTAATCCAATAACCATATGTTGCATCACATTTTATCGATTGATATAACTTCAATAACCTCCGGAAATAAGGATTTTTTTTTATTCGATTTGAACGTTTAATGGCCTATTGAAAAGACAAGTGTTTCTTTTTTTTTTCCTTTTACGCACGAGAGAGAGAGAGAGAGAGAGAGAGAGAGAGAGAGAGAGAGGGGGGGGGGGGGGAGAGAGAGAAAGAGAGAGCGCACGCACGCAGACGGAATGTGTTCACGCTCGTCCTTCTGGGGGGTCCCCGGGAGACCCCCCCAACGCAATAGATAACACAGAAATCACACTATACAATGCATTTACATTCAGCCGATCTACGAGCTCATATCTGCTTCTTTGCGAAAGCCGCGCATTGCGACGTATTCTGTCTGTCTGTCTGTCTGTCTGTCTGTCTGTCTGTCTGTCTGTCTGTCTGTCAGCGCACGCTGACAGACAGACATGTTTAAGTTTTCCATTGAACTATTCAGCACCGAAATAAATTACTCATCCATTCATTAATGCATTCATTCATTCATTCATTCTTTCATTCAATTTACTGCTTTAAGGAAATTATGTCTGTATAGGAGCCATGAATGGGATTGTTGCAATGTGTGGTTATGTTGATTATATCTTTGGTCAATGAAATGAATGGTGCTATGGATGCTTGATTGACGGGGCCTGATTAATTCATGAACGTCACCTGTTTGGCACACACAGTGAGAGAAGCCCCATGTATAGAGGCATCAACCTAAATGTCACTTGCGTCTATATGGAGACTCCTGCTTCCACACAAGGATGCCTCGTGGCGGAAAAAAGAAGAAGTCGACTGGTCCTTCGACTGGGCCTGGTAAGCAGACAACTTTAAACATGAGTCTATGGCAAGCCGTTTTAACTTAAGCAATATTAGGCCTACACGAGAGGTTGTGGGTTAACGTGATTATTGCCACGACAGGGATGCGGTGAGGAACGAGGATTCTTAACACGTTCATGTTGTAGTTTACTTTACCCAGGCCAGCGTAATATTAACTGTTATGAAACTCTCTAAGTACTGGACCCTCGTCTGGTTCTGACCGACAGGTGTGTGTGCAGGCTGGGTGGTGTGTGACAATCTGGTTGAATCATTCCTTTGGTACGGCGACTGCGGCTGGTCTGGAGGCAATATAACTTCATCAAAAGCTGTCGGAACTTCGGAAGTCCTGTCGGGTTTACTGCAGGAGGAGCTTAGCCTACTGCTGAGTGACTTCGTCGAAATTCAATAACTTTTATTCAAGGGGGGGGGGGGGGGGGGGGTGTTGTAGCCTATTTGCTAGGTGGGTTGGTTAACATGCTGGACTAAAAAAAGAGGCTCCGAGAGGCGAGAGAGAGCTGAGAGAGAGAGTGTGTGTGTTTGGAGAGAGCGCGTGCGTGCGAGAGAGAGAGCGTGTGTGTGTGTGTGTGTGTGTGTGTGTGTGTGTGTGTGTGTGTGTGTGTGTGTGTGTGTGTGTGTGTGTGTGTGTGTGTGTGTGTGTGTGTGTGTGTGTGCAGGGCCGCATTAAGACCCCTCAGGGCCGTGGAACAACACAAAATCAAAGGCCCCCCCTCAACATTAATCGGACAATATCGGGTGCGTTCGCGCGCCCAGCGAATGAACGCGCACCGCACGTGCGTTCGGTGCATGTGCCACCGCCAGCACGAGCGGCGCTGACAGTCACACTGCACAGACACAGGGCACAGCACAGCCTTTCCAACAGTCCGTTTCTGCTATAAAGAGACGTGCAGAGGGATTTGGAGAGGCAGGGGCTGGAATTTCAAAAGGGCATTACAGGACATTAGATTACATTTCTACCCAGATATAGAGGAATATCTCATTTTAAATTAACACTATGAATCGATTCGAGAGTTATACTGAAACAAACATGAACAATATTCATACAAAAGTTACTGTCACTGATGATCTATATGAGCAATTCAGCATATTACTCTACAACAGTGGGACACAACCTTCTTGCCCTGATCACATTGACAAAAAAACAATCTTTGCCAGAACAGCCACAACAACCACCCAGCCTGCCCTAACAATCCAGTATAGCCTTAAATTGCTGGTTAACAATGTAAAATTAGCAGTTTCAGTTATTAAGTATATAAGTAGCCTTAAATACTGAAGGCTCTCGTAGATGTATTTTATCGATTTTGATATCCTTTATCTCTACGAGAGTCTTATCTACCACCCCCCCAGATTACCCTGGAATATCAGCTCCAAAGCCCGTACTTCTCCAAACATGGACAAATGCTAAATATAAGGTGCTTACCCGCTTGCCCCAAATGTTAACTCGGTGTCCGTTCTGTTTGTGTAATGTATTAGTCCATATTTTTTAATAAAGAAGTGTTTTGTTCCCGTCTGTGGCTGAACGCCATTTTCCCCCCTCGTTTATTTCCTGTTTACATTGAGTGTAATTCCGGATTTCACCGGATGCGCCCCGTCACCACCGCTATTGGGAACCGACAGAATTGGCCACAGACGGGATTAAAACACTTCTTTATTGAAAGATATGGACTAATACATTGCACAAATACGCCTTACACCGAGTTAACATTTGGGGCAAGCGGGTAAGCACCTTATATTTAGCATTTGTACATGTTTGGAGAAGTACGGTCTTTGGAGCTGACATTCCAGGGCAATCGGGGGGTGGTAGGTAGATAAGACTCTCGTAGAGATAAAACATAGTAAAATCGATAAAATACATCTAGAGTCTTTATCTAAGGCTATATTAGATAAAGAGCGAGAGAGAGAGGAAATGAACAGTATAATTATTTGTAATCCACATCTACCTACTGTATCTGTCTCAAATTGAGACGGATCACTGATTGTCTGCGCTTCTCTGTGTGCGTCTGCTCTCCTCATTGAATGGACAATGGACATGTGAGTGCGTGCGCCCGGCAGGGTTAGGTTTCGATTGGACATACTTCGTTGCGCGCTGTATCGCGTACCGAAAATAGACGATCTACAAGCTCACAACTCGTCGCGCTGGGACGCGTTGTGAGCTTGTAGATCGGCTATAATTCATGGTCTGGAGAGGGCACCTTTTTACCAACGGGTAAAAGGGCAGGGGCTCAAGCCCCCTTTTATGTCTATGTGTGCACGTGCAGTGTCTAAACTGTCTATCATTCTCACAGGGCCCTGCAGGCTGCAGGCCGTGGAACACAAGTTCCACTAAGTTCCACGGTTAATGCGGCCCTGTGTGTGTGTGTGTGTGTGTGTGTGTGTGTGTGTGTGTGTGTGTGTGTGTGTGTGTGTGTGTGTGTGTGTGTGTGTGTGTGTGTGTGTGTGTGTGTGTGTGTGTGTGTGTGTGTGTGGAGAGAGCGTGTGAGAGAGAATATGAAATCTTTTTATAGTTTCACAAGATGTTTACACATTTATTTAATTCCTATTTATATTCAATATTTATTTGTACATACATTGTTTTATATTGATTGGCTGTTCCACTTTTGCTTTGGCAATGTAAACATATGTTTTGTCATGCCAGGCAATAAAGCTAATTTGATTTGATTTGAATTGAATTGAATTGAATGGAATGGAATGGAATGGAATGGAATGGAATGGAATGGAATTGAATTGAATTGAATTGAATTGAATTGAATTGAATTGAATTGAATTGAATTGAGAGAAAACCTTTAGCTGAGAAAGATGAAGCAGGAGCCAGGGACCCATTTTGTTGCAGATTAAACTTTTCAATAGATTTCATAGATAGCTTGCCCACTCTGTTTTGGTGCCTACCTTTCCCTGGTGCCCAGTCTGCCCTCCTTTCCCTAGTGCCCACTCTGTTTTAGTGCCCACAGCAGTCTTGTGTTGGATTCATGTTCAGTATTTTTAGGCGCCCACTTAGTCGCAGCATGAGGCATCGTTTGTGAACTTGTAGATCTGCTATTTTCGACTACTGTTACTCTCAGAATAGGGATGCTAGGGTTTTAACAAATTGCCTTTGTTATGCAGTACGATCTATAGGACTGAAACCCTGGCTGCCTGCCTCTCCAAGGCCCATGTACTGCTGAGAGGAAGACGTTTGTGTTGTATTTTATAAAGGCTCTGGTTGAGGCAGATATTCTGGCTGTAACGAAGACTCTGACTAGGACGTTGGGCTATATGACATATGACATGTATGACAATCCCTATATTTGGGCCCGAGCCGACCTAGTGCTGATATCGGATAGATATGTATATGGATAGATCTAACTGGCTTAGTCATCGTGACAAGCATAGTCGGAGAGTATATAACTAGGGTCGGCTGCAGGGAGAAGGCAGAAGTCGAAGCATCCTAGTTTAAGTTCTAACCGGACACCACTGCGGGGTCCTAACCTAGTAATCAGCAATACAGCATTGAGCTATTTTATATGACTCCTCTTGAGAAAGCCCCCAAGCTGGGCCCTGGCTATCTGGCTGGCAGGCAGGACTGACTGGCTGACTGACTGACTGACTGACTGACTGACTGGCTGGCTATATAACTGGCTGGCTGGCTGGCTGGCTGGCTGGCTGGCTGGCTGGCTGACTGGCGGAAAGCCACTGGCTGGCTGGCTGGCTGGCTGGCTAAGTATATGTATGTTCATGTTGGACCCATTGTAATTTAATTTCACATTTCTTATTTGATTTGTACTAAAGAATGTTTATGAAGGAGTGAATTATTATTGAATAAAAATGGATGACTAATAGATCTTAATTACTTTGTTGTGGTACTTTAAGGTTTATTTAGCATATTTAGAGTTCTTTTTGCTCTAAACACATTGATTATAGTCCTAGATAACTGTCTAAAACCTTAAAAGAAAAAAAGAATCCCTCCTGCCGTAATCACCGCAGAAAAACAGAAAAAAAACAGCAGATTCCGTTTGGCCTTACTTATAAGCACATTATAATGCATTATAAATTAGCTTATAATGCATTATAAAGGCGACCTTAATATAAAGTGTTACCAAGTTGTATTTCAAGATATGTAGAATTCAGTTCTTCCTAGTAACAATAACGTTTTGGATATCTACAATGACATTCCTCCTATCAACAACTGTCATTTCAGATATCCATAACCTCATTCTTCCTAGCAGGAATGATGTCACGTTTCCCATTCATGTGTATGGGGCTTTTAGTTTCAGATATCTGTAACTGCATTCTGGATATCTAGAATCAACATTCTGGATATATACAATTGAATTATTACTAGGAGAAACTACTATTTCAGATATCCAAAATTACATTTGTACTAGTCATAAGTACGAATATAACATATGAATTGTGGATATCCATAATTAGATTTCTACTAGTCACAATGTATTTTTGGATATACAAAATGTAGTTATGGATGTCTGGAATGTTATTTTTTATTTTGGATATCTGAAATGACAGTTGTTGATAGGAGGAATGTCATTGTGAATATCTGAAACGTTAGTTTTGACTAGGAAGAACTAAATTACAGATATCTGGAATACAAATCCAGTCTAGCTATTAAATGTTAAAACGGCTTGCCAGAGTCATCTTAATACGTGTAATTATTAAATGTAAAAATTGTATTATGTATTATAAGTTGTTCATGTAAATGATGGTGTACAATGTGTTACATTTCAATGTATTAACTCTATTATTGTTTTCACTTTAGGACATTCAACATTAGTTTCAGTTTGGAAAGCTTGGAGAAGCAAGTTCATTCAAAGGACATCACGGTGCAGTAACTATTATTATTGATATAATCTGATTTCAACACATGATTGATTGACTGTGTCACTGATCACAACTTTATTATTTATTTTGTTATCACAGAAACTGACGAAAGACATTTTGAACGAGAAAACGTTTTGTAATCGATACCATGCCTTTATGAATGACACGAAGTTTGCAAGCTATGCCAGTGCTTATGCAAACAACAAGACACTTCACAACCTATCAAGAGAAATGGTAAAACAATTTAAAAAATGCGTGTGCTATATAACAACAAACAGACTATATAACAACAAACAGACAACAACAACAACAGAAAATAAGTTGCAATTATGTTCATATCACAATTAATCAATGTGTTCATGTTGTCACTACAGATAAAACGTTTGGCAAAACACTTGAAAGACAACCCCAAAACTGCTGATTTAGTCGAAACGACATTTCCGGGGGAAAAAAGGAAGCAAAAGGACTTCTACCAATGTGTTTTGATGCCTGAGGTTAGTCATTGTTAAAATATATATTTTCCTACTAAGCGATCCATTTAAGAAAAAACCTTTGATGTTAGAGATGAGAATGTTTGTAAACATTGTAACCTAAATATGACTTTGTTTGATGTTTGTCATTTTTCACCATGCAGGTCACCATCCTGTTTTTGAAAAAATCGATGGCTATAAACAGATATCAGGCAGAAAAACTACTTATGCCTGAAAGGTCTGTTTTCTTGAAAATACTTTTTGTTGATGACATAGATTCTAAATATTACAGATTGTCTTTAAAGACATGTAAATATATGTGTAACTTGATTTTGTGAAATAATCCAACATTATTTTTTTTCCAGCCAAGAAGAAGTGGCAGAAGAGGTATAGTTATTTGTTACTATTCATGATGGATAATTTATCCACTCGTGCATGTTTATCCAGTATAAACATGCATGAGTTCACATTTTATCATGTGAAAATACCATACATACTTGTGAGACTGTACAACGATTTAAGTGATTTTGTATTGTTTATTCCACAGACTGACAGTGAATAAAATGAGAACAAAGTGTGAACAAAATGTGAAATTCAGAATAAATACAGTCGGTGCCTATTGACTTTGTCGTTTCTCATGTTGACATCACACGCCTCATTTGCCTCACTCTGCAGTAAATCTAGTTCCAAATACTAACACGAGGTGGCGCTTTGGAGTCACTTTTTTTTGTTTCAAACAGACAGACAGACAGACAGACAGACAGACAGACAGACAGACAGACAGACAGACAGACAGACAGACAGACAGACGAGATGTGAGTCCTGACCTGGGAGTCATACAAAAATAGCAGATCTACAAGCTCACAATGCCTGGCATGTGTGTGTGATTATAATTATAATTATAATTAATATAATATACTACTATACACGTCGTGTAGGCCTACTTGTAGATTGGCTATTTTTTTTGTTGTTCTCGCATCATTTGCTGTGTAGTATTTAGCTTACTTCTTTCTATTGTTTTGAAAATGCGTTTTCAGTCCGGAATTCAAATCATGATGCAACTTTTATGGGACACTGTTGTACAACAAAGTAGAATTAATTTGTGAAGAAAGAAAACCCCATTAACAGTTGAAAATAGCCTACACCATTTCTGCCCATCCCTCTAACTTCATGTAGGCCAATTGGTGTCTGTGCCTGTGGTGGCCTACTGAAAGCTATAATAACATAGTAGTAATGACAAGGGTGCAATTATATTCAATGATATTTAATTGTTTTGTGGAAAACGCATGGCTCATCATGCTTAATTAAAGAGAGACTCACTTGCCTTTTCTTAGTGCTTTTCATTGTTTGGACAGAAGACATTATAAACATTTAGCCAATATTCGATAAATTTCATTAAATAACAGACACTGAACTGGTACACTGGTGACAGCATGTCATGGATGGCACATTAATTCTTAAACAATATTGAGGAAGAAATAAGAAAAGAAATAAAATAAAACAAACCAAAAAGACGCCAATAACCCCTGTCTTATAAAAATTGCCAAAGTGGGTCTGGGTTATCTGACATGACAGGCTGTGCCACTCTGGTTTTTGTGCTTTCTGCCGCGCGATGTGCTCGCAGCCAAGTCTTGACTCTGGATTCCAGGACCTGAGCGGAGGTCCATACTGTCTAATAAACATCAGAGCCGACACACGTTCTGTATGCAGTCGCGAACGGAGTGATGTTATGAGGTTCAATGTTCATCAAACTAAAGCCGCACTCGCATTCTGCCGAGCTGCATGGAATGAGCATATAAGGGGTACAAGTGCAGCTGGTACCTTTCTCCCTCCACATTCTATGTAGGCCTATAGTCCCTAAAAGCATTCACTGAAGATTTTTCTAAGGGTTTTCTAAATCTCACCTGCACAACCCAATATTATGCTGTTGTTACAAATTTAATGCAGTAAACATGAACGTGCTGTGACATCGGCTGAATGTAAATGCACACGCAAAATGGGGGTCCCCAATATGGTAGCCTACTTTTGTCAATTGTTTAAAGCTTACAAAAGAAACAAAAAGGATTTGTTTGAATGTATTGACTTTTGAGGACTGCATACGCCTCTGTAACTGTAATAAACAACATTAACAATATAATCAGAATCCAGTCTTTATACTTTATTAATACAATGGTTTTAAAATTGCAGTCATTTTAAAATTGCATTAATTTCATTATGTTGATGGTATTTATTTAAAATGATTTAAGGACGTTTGGTGGTTCATTCGTTTTGTATAAAATAACAGAAACCTTTGAGGACAAAAAATGTATTGTATTACAGCTGCTTCGATATAAAGGACATTGTAAAGCGACTACGTGAGAAATAAACTTTAAAGTCGCTGAGAGGCGATGGGATGGGCTAAGTTGTCAGACGCGCTCCGCTCCACAAACAAAAGGAATTCGCTGGGTCCAAAACAATGCGTTTAAGGGGTTTTATTAAAGAAATGTGAATAACTCAAAGAGTGCTCAAACAAAAAGTAAAGCAACAACAGCGATCAACATAAATAAAAGAAAGCAAAAATAAAGCGGTCAACAAAAGGTATGGCGTTCCATACCCCCCCTCTCTCTCACTGTGTGTGCCAAACAGGTGACGTTTATGAATTAATCAGGCCCCGTCAATCAAGCGCATTCATTTCATTGACCAAAGATATAATCAACATAACCACACATTGCAACAATCCCATTCATGGCTCCTATACAGACATAATTTCCTTAAAGCAGTAAATTGAATGAAAGAATGAATGAATGAATGAATGCATTAATGAATGGATGAGTAATTTATTTCGGTGCTGAATAGTTCAATGGAAAACTTAAACATGTCTGTCTGTCAGCGTGCGCTGACAGACAGACAGACAGACAGACAGACAGACAGACAGACAGACAGACAGAATACGTCGCAATGCGCGGCTTTCGCAAAGAAGCAGATATGAGCTCGTAGATCGGCTGAATGTAAATGCATTGTATAGTGTGATTTCTGTGTTATCTATTGCGTTGGGGGGGTCTCCCGGGGACCCCCCAGAAGGACGAGCGTGAACACATTCCGTCTGCGTGCGTGCGCTCTCTCTTTCTCTCTCTCCCCCCCCCCCTCTCTCTCTCTCTCTCTCTCTCTCTCTCTCTCGTGCGTAAAAGGAAAAAAAAAAGAAACACTTGTCTTTTCAATAGGCCATTAAACGTTCAAATCGAATAAAAAAAAATCCTTATTTCCGGAGGTTATTGAAGTTATATCAATCGATAAAATGTGATGCAACATATGGTTATTGGATTAAAATAATGGAAGCAATTCACGGGGACAAATGAAGGCATGCGTAAAGGGATTCCCAAGGGGACCCGGACCCCCCCCCCCCCCCCCCCCCCCAAAGGTCCGCAGGGACCCCCACCCGACCCCCTACCCCACAGGGGGAGGCGGTCGGGTGGGGGGGGGGGGGAAGCACACACATAGGATGGAGGGAAGGAGGGAGAGAGGCAGATGCGAGCACGAGCGCCCGTTCTCCGACGCACGGGTGAAACGCCGACAAAAACAGGCCCCCGTCGAGACGATGGGCAATCGTCGCGACAAAACAGGCCCCCGTCGAGACGATGGGCAATCGTCGCGACGACTCAGAAACGCCGACAAAAACAGGCCCCCGTCGAGACGATGGGCAATCGTCGCGACGAGTCAGGCGCCCGTCGAGACGATGGGCACCTGTGGCGACCCGTCGGGACGAGTCAGGCACCCGCGACGATGGGCACTCGTTGCGACGACTCAGACAGCCGTCGAAGCGACCCGTCGCGGTCGCAAGTGGAGCTCGCTGTCTCTCGTGTATAGACTAACTATCAATGTATGTAAATGACCTTTTGGTCAGATGGAAGCATGATGGGAAATGCCTCGTCAGTACCTGTACATGGGACCCAAAAGAATGAGCATGGTTACTAATACTATGGTCACTGACATTACGTCAGACCACAGCTGATCAGGCTGTGGTCAGACCTGCTCTAACATGACATGAATAATAATATAGCTTCAGATTATTTTAGACAGAAAAATAAAAAAGGACAAAGAAAATAGTTTTTCAGCTGTCCTCAACAATTGCCACCCCCACGATGGCAGTCCCTATATCGCGTGTGGCCACATATAAGACCTTGCACCACTCAGTTCACACGGGTGTGATTTTTTTATATTACTCCTGCAGATTCAGTCCAAAAACCCTGCAATTCGTTACGCACTATCTCTATAGTCATGTGTTGAAGCCGGATCTGTCCGATATTTCAGATTCCATCCTAATTGGCTAACATTGGCTTTCAAAGTTTGCAGGATTGGCCTATTTAGAAAAAAATGCCTCAAATCATGAAGGCAGCATGCAATTTATGTGAAATCTTTCACAGGCTTTCCTACTAGGCTGTGGAATATATCCCACCCTTTTCACATTGGCCTGTTATAGCGCCACCAACAGGTGGATTTTTGGAACAAAATGCCTCAAATCATCCAATTGTCATCAAAGGCATAAGAACAAATGGCACCCTTTTCACATGGACCTATTATAGCGCCACCAGGAGGCCACAACCTGACCTGCCCTGGTGGAGACCTTCTAGTTTTGTCTATTTTTGAGGGGCGCTATTTTTTATATATTTTTAGCCCCTCCTATACACAGGTTTAATGTTTGTCTTTAGTTCAATGTTTGTTTAGTAAACGACAATGAAGGGAACATTTACGTCATAATGTGCCATTTACATCTCTTTATTGTTAATGGCGTTTAATGTTTGTGTTTGCACCGTTTGTTTTACATCACCATTACATCACCTAATCAACATGAGTTTAACTAACCCATTGTAACTTGAAATTCCATTTTAAACATGATAGATTCATGGAAAACACCCGTCCTTGGTTCTGGTGACTGATTCTTTCAAATATTTACTGCTATACTCTTCATTTATTTCATGCCCAATGCTGGGAACTTTGCAGCTGTGGCACAGAGCCATACCCACAGGCCCAGTCTCTGGGTCTCTCACACAGTCACACACACACATACACACACACACACACACATACACACACACACGCGCACGCCAACTTTGGGATAATTCGTTGAGTGCACCAACTGGACTCAAGGTCTCGTTTGCTCTGTCTAAGTTCATTGACATCGGGTCATAGCACATATTACATAACCAACTTTAAGACACATGAACTTTGCACCTGTGCATCAGGAGCAGCGTACCCTGCCACTGGGCACAGAGCCTTACCCACACAGGCCCAGTCACCCTGCCACTGGGCACAGAGCCTTACCCACACAGGCCCAGTCACCCTGCCACTGCGCACAGAGCCTTACCCACAGGCCCAGTCACCCTGCCACTGGGCACAGAGCCTTACCCACACAGGCCCAGTCACCCTGCCACTGGGCACAGAGCCTTACCCACACAGGCCCAGTCACCCTGCCACTGGGCACAGAGCCTTACCCACACAGGCCCAGTCACCCTGCCACTGGGCACAGAGCCTTACCCACACAGGCCCAGTCACCCTGCCACTGGGCACAGAGCCTTACCCACAGGCCCAGTCACCCTGCCACTGGGCACAGAGCCTTACCCACAGGCCCAGTCACCCTGCCACTGGGCACAGAGCCTTACCCACAGGCCCAGTCACCCTGCCACTGGGCACAGAGCCTTACCCACACAGGCCCAGTCACCCTGCCACTGCGCACAGAGCCTTACCCACACAGGCCCAGTCACCCTGCCACTGGGCACAGAGCCTTACCCACACAGGCCCAGTCACCCTGCCACTGGGCACAGCCTTACCCACAGGCCCAGTCACCCTGCCACTGGGCACAGAGCCTTACCCACACAGGCCCAGTCACCCTGCCACTGGGCACAGAGCCTTACCCACAGGCCCAGTCACCCTGCCACTGGGCACAGAGCCTTACCCACAGGCCCAGTCACCCTGCCACTGGGCACAGCCTTACACACAGGCCCAGTCAACCTGCCACTGGGCACAGCCTTACACACAGGCCCAGTCACCCTGCCACTGGGCACAGCCTTACACACAGGCCCAGTCACCCTGCCACTGGGCACAGCCTTACACACAGGCCCAGTCACCCTGCCACTGGGCACAGCCTTACACACAGGCCCAGTCAACCTGCCACTGGGCACAGCCTTACACACAGGCCCAGTCAACCTGCCACTGGGCACAGCCTTACACACAGGCCCAGTCACCCTGCCACTGGGCACAGCCTTACACACAGGCCCAGTCACCCTGCCACTGGGCACAGCCTTACACACAGGCCCAGTCAACCTGCCACTGGGCACAGCCTTACACACAGGCCCAGTCACCCTGCCACTGGGCACAGAGCCTTACCCACAGGCCCAGTCACTCTGCCATTGGGCACAGAGCCTTACCCACAGGCCCAGTCACCCTGCCACTGCGCACAGAGCCTTACCCACACAGGCCCAGTCACCCTGCCACTGGGCACAGAGCCTTACCCACACAGGCCCAGTCACCCTGCCATTGGGCACAGAGCCTTACCTGTATTTTGCATGGCTGTGTTGTTGAACACATAGGCCTACACAGCTTAACGTCGAGAAAGTTACACGACTGACCCACCCAGGTGATGGCAATAATAGTAATGACCGTCAGTCCTACCGTGCAACATGAAAACTTGGTCGGGTGGTCGTTAAAAGTTGATTTCCCCCTCTGTCATTTCCTCGTATTTCTAGTTTATTTAAATAATGTCATGCACATTTGTCCAGTGCATAGCCTACTGCAGGCCTGGTTGACTAGATTTAGAAGACACTTTGAAGGTTTTGCTACCGAAATTATCGATTATTTATATGGAGAAATCCCGTCATTTAACATGCATCCCTATGGGGGAGATGGACAGCTTGCCCTGTCTCCTCGCTGCTAACGTGTCTATTGGACAAGGAGGGGTTGGGGAGGGACTTAGCGCTGCTAACGTGCCTATTGGACAAGGAGGGGTTGGGGAGGGTCTTAGCGCTGCTAACGTGCCTATTGGACAAGGAGGGGTTGGGGAGGGACCTAGCGAAGGGCTAATTACGCTGCATATCGTCTCTGTCGGGTGGAAACCTCATGCCCAAAAGCCAAAACTGTTACTTTTCAGGAATCAAACTCAAAATGATCCAAAGTAGCAGAACTTCTGATGCTTTTGTGTGAAGCTGCAGTGTAGTATGATCAAGGGTTAGGGTTAGGGTTAGGGTTAGGGTTAGGGTTAGGGTTAGGGTTAGGGTTAGGGTTAGGGTTTGTGTGAAGCTGCAGTGTAGTATGATCAAGGGTTAGGGTTAGGGTTAGGGTTAGGGTTAGGGTTAGGGTTAGGGTTAGGGTTTGTGTGAAGCTGCAGTGTAGTATGATCAAGGGTTAGGGTTAGGGTTAGGGATAGGGTTAGGGTTAGGGTTAGGGTTTGTGTGAAGCTGCAGTGTAGTATGATCAAGGAAGATATATAAGAGGTTTCCGCCCGACAACAGCGATATTGTTTTTATTTTGTTCTGTTTTTTATTTTAAATTGTATTTATTTGTTTTATTCAGGTCATGTGTCTCTAATGGGGATCCTTCAATAAACATAAACATATTATAAACCACCGATTGCACCATTCGTACTTCTAACAAAAAAACAACAACATGGAGCAGCGACATGGAGATTCTGGGAGGAATTAACAGAATACAATAAAGACAGATTCTCTGCTTCAACCCCGGTGGAAAGGGGTGGAGAGTGTTATATTATGTGCAGTGTGGTGAGAACCCAAACGCAGGGCAGCCAGTGGCAGGTGGTGTTCAAAACACACATTATTGGGTGTTTTAATACAGGACGAACTGAGAATACTAGACCAGGGAACTAAATACATAGAAATACAAGGCCTAGAGACACTACAATCAATGACCAAGTCTGTGACTGTGATTAACCCTTTCTTAGACCAATATATCCCCGCCCCAACCGAACCCCCCAAAAGGAAAAGATAGAAAGTAGAATAGCCTTTGAACTAAACAACATAGGCCTACAGGGACAAATTTACTTATTTGTACATAATAATTCTGTCGCGGGGAATGCAACAAACCCTCATGATGTGTTCTGAGCTTGTAGATCAGCTATTTTTTGCTATTCATGGTGAATTATATTGTGCTGAAGTAGGCATAAAGTAACTGGCACCCTCTGCTGACAACTACAGTGCAGTGTCTTGTTCTTGTTCCATGCAGGAGGATACAAGTATTGTGAGTCTAAACTGTCACAGTGGGTGTGATGTGCATGCAGCGGTCGTACCCCCTATCTACCCCCTTAGATAGCACTTTTTAGACTTAGATAGCATTTGAAACAGACTTATAGCATGTCATGTAGACAGCACAATAATTGCATTGTATGTAGTCATAGCACATCATAGTACATATGTATATAGTATAGTATATATGTATAATTAATATGTATAGTGTCATTATATAGATATGTTCTAGTTACGTTCTTAGCTTACGCATGTTTCTTGATAAATGCATTTTATATATGTGATGTATTCCCATACTTTTGTTCCTGACTAATGTAAATCGCTCTGGATTAAGAGCGTCTGCTAAATGCCTAAATTGTAAATTGTAAATTGTACCGCAGTGTTTGACTAGCTATACCCTAAATAGAATAGGTGATTTAAAATGCAATACATGCAGCCAGTGTTCCAGCGTTTCATTAGGCCTTTTCATTCTGTATGGCCAGACTAATATCACTGCTTAGATATTAGTTTTGCGGCTGAGAGGCTAAATGTCATCAAAATAATGGTGGCTTGTTGTGGCTCAAATGCAGAATAAATGGGCCTTGATATGAAAATGGTTGAAAACCACCAAAAATAGGTGCATTTACGTAGATTGGCTATAATTCTGTGCGAGTGCATTGCCCCGCCCCCGTGCCCCGCGCTCAATTCGGAAAGCTTTACTGCAGATGTGCTGACACTGATGCGACCAGGCAAGCCAGCACTGCAGTATAGGCTAGGGCAGGGGTTCTCAACCCGTGGGTCGCGACCCCTCGGGGGGTCGCCAAATTATTTTAGGGGGTCCCCAAATTATTTTCCAAAAAAAATATATATATTTTTTTTTTCACGATTTTTCAAAAATAGCAGACCTACAAGCTCGTAGCGCGCCACTCGGTGGCGCGCTATGAGCTTGTAGATCTGCTATTTTTCAATAGCTAAATTATAACAATGCTTAAAACACCAAAAGGGGTTCCCGCCCAAAATGGTTTCAGGTTATTGTAGCAGTCAATTTATATTGGGGGTCGGGAGGGGGCGGGGCGGGGGTCCCGAGACATTGCCAAAGCATTTCCGGGGGTCCCCGGCCAAACACGTTGAGAACCCCTGGGCTAGGGCAGTGGTTTCCTTTTTTATGTCAAGGACCCCCAAACACTAATTAGACCCGCGGACCCCCATTTGAAAAGATATGCCAGGGACCCCCACAGTGATACTGTGAATAAAGCCTACATACCACATACACAAGTAGTAGAAGTATAGTAGAAGTATATACACGCTATAACACAGTACTACATTGTGGTACTACACAATACCACCAGTGAGATGACAACTAGAGACACAATGACAAATGAAGCAGTCTTGAATCTTACTATGCAATACTGTACAACACAATACTGTACAACACAATACTGTACAACACAATACTGTACAACACAATACTGTACAACACAATACTGTACAACACAATACTGTACAACACAATACTGTACAACACAATACTGTACAACACAATACTGTACAACACAATACAATACTGTACAACACAATACTGTACAACACAATACTGTACAACACAATACTGTACAACACAATACAATACTGTACAACACAATACTGTACAACACAATACTGTACAACACAATACTGTACAACACAGTACAATACTGTACAACACAATACAATACTGTACAACACAATACTGTACAACACAATACTGTACAACACAGTACAATACTGTACAATACAATACAATACTGTACAACACAATACTGTACAACACAATACTGTACAACACAATACTGTACAACACAATACTGTACAACACAATACAATACTGTACAACACAATACAATACTGTACAACACAATACTGTACAACACAATACTGTACAACACAATACTGTACAACACAATACTGTACAACACAATACAATACTGTACAACACAATACAATACTGTACAACACAATACAATACTGTACAACACAATACTGTACAACACAATACTGTACAACACAATACTGTACAACACAATACTGTACAACACAATACAATACTGTACAACACAATACAATACTGTACAACACAATACAATACTGTACAACACAATACTGTACAACACAATACTGTACAACACAATACTGTACAACACAATACAATACTGTACAACACAGTACAATACTGTACAACACAATACAATACTGTACAACACAGTACAATACTGTACAACACAATACAATACTGTACAACACAGTACAATACTGTACAACACAACACAATACTGTACAACACAATACTGTACAACACAGTACAATACTGTACAACACAACACAATACTGTACAACACAATACTGTACAACACAATACTGTACAACACAATACTGTACAACACAATACTGTACAACACAATACTGTACAACACAATACAATACTGTACAACACAATACAATACTGTACAACACAATACTGTACAACACAATACTGTACAACACAATACTGTACAACACAATACTGTACAACACAATACAATACTGTACAACACAGTACAATACTGTACAACACAATACAATACTGTACAACACAATACTGTACAACACAATACTGTACAACACAATACAATACTGTACAACACAATACAATACTGTACAACACAATACAATACTGTACAACACAGTACAATACTGTACAACACAATACAATACTGTACAACACAATACTGTACAACACAATACAATACTGTACAACACAGTACAATACTGTACAACACAATACAATACTGTACAACACAATACTGTACAACACAATACTGTACAACACAATACTGTACAACACAATACTAGTATACAGCACAATACTATACAACACAATACTGTACAACACAATACTGTACAACACAATACAATACTGTACAACACAATACTGTACAACACAATACTGTACAACACAATACTGTACAACACAATACAATACTGTACAACACAATACTGTACAACACAATACTGTACAACACAATACTGTACAACACAGTACAATACTGTACAACACAATACAATACTGTACAACACAATACTGTACAACACAATACTGTACAACACAGTACAATACTGTACAACACAATACAATACTGTACAACACAATACTGTACAACACAATACTGTACAACACAATACTGTACAACACAATACAATACTGTACAACACAATACAATACTGTACAACACAATACTGTACAACACAATACTGTACAACACAATACTGTACAACACAATACTGTACAACACAATACAATACTGTACAACACAATACAATACTGTACAACACAATACAATACTGTACAACACAATACTGTACAACACAATACTGTACAACACAATACTGTACAACACAATACTGTACAACACAATACAATACTGTACAACACAATACAATACTGTACAACACAATACAATACTGTACAACACAATACTGTACAACACAATACTGTACAACACAATACTGTACAACACAATACAATACTGTACAACACAGTACAATACTGTACAACACAATACAATACTGTACAACACAATACTGTACAACACAATACTGTACAACACAGTACAATACTGTACAACACAGTACAATACTGTACAACACAACACAATACTGTACAACACAATACTGTACAACACAATACTGTACAACACAATACTGTACAACACAATACTGTACAACACAATACTGTACAACACAATACAATACTGTACAACACAATACAATACTGTACAACACAATACTGTACAACACAATACTGTACAACACAATACAATACTGTACAACACAATACTGTACAACACAGTACAATACTGTACAACACAATACTGTACAACACAATACTGTACAACACAATACTGTACAACACAATACAATACTGTACAACACAATACAATACTGTACAACACAATACTGTACAACACAATACTGTACAACACAATACTGTACAACACAATACTGTACAACACAATACAATACTGTACAACACAGTACAATACTGTACAACACAATACAATACTGTACAACACAATACTGTACAACACAATACTGTACAACACAATACTGTACAACACAATACAATACTGTACAACACAATACAATACTGTACAACACAATACAATACTGTACAACACAGTACAATACTGTACAACACAATACAATACTGTACAACACAATACTGTACAACACAATACAATACTGTACAACACAGTACAATACTGTACAACACAATACAATACTGTACAACACAATACTGTACAACACAATACTGTACAACACAATACTAGTATACAGCACAATACTATACAACACAATACTATACAACACAATACTGTACAACACAATACTATACAACACAATACTAGTATACAGCACAATACTATACAGCACAATACTATACAACACAATACTACAGCACAATACTATACAACACAATACTATACAACACAATACTATACAACACAATACTAGTATACATCACAATACTATACAGCACAATACTATACAACACAATACTACAGCACAATACTATACAACACAATACTATACAGCACAATACTATACAACACAATACTATACAGCACAATACTATACAACACAATACTACAGCACAATACTATACAACACAATACTATACAACACAATAGGGCTGGTAAATTAATATTAGATTTCCGAATATTCGTCAAATACGAGGAAATTACAATTTACAATTTAGGCATTTAGCAGACGCTCTTAATCCAGAGCGAGTTACATTAAGCAAGAACAAAAGCATGGGAATACATCACATATATAAAAAGCATTTATCAAGAAACATGCGTAAGCTAAGAACGTAGCTAGAACATATCTATATAATGACACTGTACCTATAAACTATACATATATACTATACTATGCTGTACATATATACTATGAAGTGCTATGACTACATACAATGCAATTATTGTGCTGTCTACATAACATGCTATAAGTCTGTATCAAATGCTATCTAAGTCTACAAAGTGCTGTCTAAGGGGGGTAGGGTAAGTGCTATGGGCCATGGTGGAGTCTGAAAAGGTGGGTTTTTAGACTACGGCGGAAGATTGGGAGTGATGCTGCAGTTCTGACTGGAACGGGGAGTGCATTCCACAGTTTTGGAGCCAGAAGGGAGAAGAAGAAGAGAAGAATTTAATTTTAAAAAACAAATATTTGACAGGTACAACACAAAAACAACTATCAAGTTATAAAAACAACCACCATTTTTACAATAACAAGTAATTTTCTAGTTGTCCTCTTCCATGGTGCCTGGCTGCCCACAACCCAATACCCTGTTACCATTTCCACATATGTGGTGCAGTTGCATGTTTCTGCCATTGGGGGGAACTGTTGTACATCCATGGAGGCTAGAGTCCATTAGAGCCTGTATGGTGGCGTGGTGTGTAGCCACAACTGGCTTATGTGCTGACTTATCTCTCCATCAGAGTGACCCCAAAGTTGACATTTTACACGACTGCCAGCCCCCTCTCGGTTTCTCTCTATACACTTTACCTACCTTTTAAAAAGGACAATTCCTGGCTGTGTGGAAATACATGCTTAGGCCTACCTCTCATTTATTGATCAACAAGCTTTCTTTCTGTTTGTGACTATAGGCTACGACTAACTCTTCATTCCGACTCTTTCCCATCTTCTAAATCTTCTATCTTCTAAACAGTGGTGGAAAGTGTACTGTAATGTAGCCTACTACTTACTTTTTTAAATAGGCCTATAATAATCTTATTAATAATAATATTCAAATACATTCAATATTCTGGCCAACCTCGCAGACCAATATTCAAATGTAATTTGTGTGTGTCACTCTCAGGTTGGACTCAACAGAAAACCAGGTGGATGAAACCATTTTCCTACTGGAGACTGGAGTCCTACGTCAACTCTACAGCTACAGCCTCGCATTGAGAGACAACATCAACTCTACAGCTACAGCCTCGTACTGAGAGACAACACAACTCTACCGCTACAGCCTCGTACTGAGAGACAACACAACTCTACAGCTACAGCCTCACGTTGAGAGACAACATCAACTCTACAGCTTCAGCCTCGTAGTGAGAGACAACACAACTCTACAGCTACAGCCTCGTACTGAGAGACAACACAACTCTACAGCTACAGCCTCGTACTGAGAGACAACACAACTCTACCGCTACAGCCTCGTACTGAGAGACAACACAACTCTACCGCTACAGCCTCACGTTGAGAGACAACATCAACTCTACAGCTACAGCCTCGTACTGAGAGACAACACAACTCTACCGCTACAGCCTCGTACTGAGAGACAACACAACTCTACCGCTACAGCCTCACGTTGAGAGACAACATCAACTCTACCGCTACAGCCTCGTACTGAGAGACAACACAACTCTACCGCTACAGCCTCGCATTGAGAGACAACACAATTCTACAGCTACAGCCTCGTACTGAGAGACAACACAACTATACAGCTACAGCCTCACGTTGAGAGACAACTACAACTACACAACATCAACACAACATCAACACTACTACAGCCTTGCGCTGAGAGACAACAACACAATCACACAACACACTGAAAACATACAGGGCTCTATTGTCGTCCATGCTACCCCTTATCCCTAAACTACTGATTGATTGATTGTTTGATTGATTGATTGATTGATTGATTGATTCTTTATTTAAGTGTCCGAAGAAGCCTTTTTACAGTTTACATAAACAATACTTCTCCTTTTTTTACTACTTCTCCTTTTTTTACTATTTTGATAAACATTTTTGAACAGTTCAACTAGCCGATCCACATCGACACGTTGTGAGCTTGTAGATTGGCTATTTGAACTAATCAACAATGTTTTTCAAAATAGTAAAAAAGGCAAAGTAGTTTAGGGATAATGGGTTTAGCATGGACGAACGCCCATAGGGCTCCATTTTTGTCGCCGCCTTTAGGCCTCACTCACACTGTTGCAACATGCATACATTTGTGTTGTGTTTTGTCCGTGTTTGATGGCCGCCCCAATGCATTTCCAATGGAAGTCACATGATTTGACAAAACATTTTAGTTTGATGCGGGGGAGGGGGGCACAACACAGCCATCAAACAAAATGTTTTTGTCAAACCATGTGACTTCCATTGGAAATGCATTGGGGCAGCCATTAAACACGGACAAGACACAAGACAAATGTTGTTGTATGCATGTTGCAACAGTGTGAGTGAGGCCTTACCTGCGACGCGGCCCGCAAGTCAACCGCTGCCCGAACATTACGAATATAGGAGCTTGCTCTGTCCCTTAATGATATTTTATCTGATATGATATTATCTGCCCTGACCCCTTATCTATGATTCATACCTTATGGACAATTAGTATGGACTTATATGGTCATTTGTCTCAACTGCTCAATGAACCAAGGAGCATTGGAAACATTGTGGATATCATAATGTATCTATTCTCATTATTGTGTTGTCGTGCGCGTCTGCACGACGTGTATTGATGTTTTATGGCTGAATCTAAACGGGGCATGAGTTCTCATACCTGTTCAATTGAGTGCTGTTGCGCCACCTTTTGGCCAATATGTGTGAGGTTCATGTCTTGGCCGTGTTGTATGACCCTCTGCTATTTTGTTTTGTAAAAAAAAAAATGTAACTGCATGCCAGGAGAGGGTGGCGTGCACAGACATTTAGAGGGGCAGGTGCTCAAGTAAAAAAAAGGGCACCTTGTGCAGCGCGTGGAACCGGCCGGTTGCCTTAATCTATTTTGGGCGGGAACCCCTTTTGGTGTTAGCATTATGTTATGCTTTAGCTATTGAAAAATAGCAGATCTACAAGCTCATAGCGCGCCACCGAGTGGCGCGCTACGAGCTTGTAGGTCTGCTATTTTTGAAAAATCCAAAAAAATAAAATAAAAAAAAAGTTTATTTTTTTCTTTTTTTTCAAAAGGGCACATTGCCAAAAGGGCAGGGGGTGCTCTAGCACCCCCTAGTGTCTATCTGTGCACGCCACTGCCAGGAGAGGGCGTAGTAGTAGTAATAATAAAACTAACCAATTTGATACAGTGCCTACTACACCCTGTGTGCTTGGCAATCATTTAAAACAGTGGTTCTCAACCAGTGGTCCAGGGACCACCAGTGGTCCTTGAGCAGGTTCCAGGTGGTCCCCAGCTAAATGATGGAGAGTCTGTAACCAAATGGGCCCTTTATAGATCTTTATTTCTTTAATTTAGAAGAATTGTTATTTTGATCGTTTGTTATCTCTCTCAAATACAGCATGGATATGTGTACATATTCTGTAGTTTTGGGGTCTGAGAGGCTAACATGTCATCTATCGTGTTCCGTGGCTCAAATGGAGAATAAATAAATGGGCCTTGATATGAAAAGGGTTGAAAACCAACTGATTTAAAAGCAATCACGTTGACCAATCGTACAAATGTATCAGTCTTTTAAGAATAGACCCATGGTGATCAGCTGTGATCATTTCAGGGCCTGTCAATCATTCCAGGATGAAGGAGCAGCTAAACATATTGTTGCTGTCAGACAGAAACCTTGTATCTAAAATCAACTTTCTTCTCATTTTATTATTTATTCATTTTTTGGGGTCTAAATGTATGCCCTGCTACTTCATACTACAATGTGGCACAAGAGAAACAAAAACAACACAAATAGTTGATCTACAAGATCAATGTGTGGCTTGTAGATTCATTTAAAAAAAAGCTGATGTTAAAGTGCAGATTAAGTCATTTTATGGATTTTCTAAATATTTAATCAATATCAGTATAATCAGTATTAACAAGAGCTTGTGACTAAATTATAACTATATTGGAACACATTTTTATGTTTCCTGAAAGGTATAGGTCTACCAGTTTTTCACATGACACAGTGACGATATATAAACACATAACTAGATAAGATGGAGCGTTCTCATACTGCTCCAGTATTAGATGTACGTTTAATGCTGTGCCCCTCCACAAAATGACCGGAACTACTTCATATTCACCAAAACCAGAGCAGAACTCCCACCACGGGACTCGGGCAATCTGCAGTTGCAACCACTATATTAATGGCAAGTATTTCATACAACTTAAGACTAAAAATTGTAAAAAATACCACAATGTAAAGTATAAATGCACCCTTAAAATATAGTATTCAAAATTGGAATAAAAGTATAGTCAACTAAAACTAATGAAATAATTAAAACTATGATTGACAAAACATTTTAGTTTACTAAAATAAGAATAGCAAGGCTTTACAAAAACCCATAACTAACTGAAGCTGTTTTGTGTTTACAAAACTAACTAAAACCAAAGTATGTTCACGTACAAGGAATTTGACTGAGCGTATTTCCCTCTGACACATGGAGAACTATACTGGAATAATGAACTGATAAAATGGTATTTATAAATGAATGAAATACATGACATTATGATGCTTACTTGTTTTATTAGAGTCATTACAGAGAAGGGAATGACATTGAGTTAATTTGTTTCACTCATGCTATGATCACATTTTACAATTAATAACAGTCTATAATAATTCTGTTTTGTAAATATGAAATAAAAACCCAAGAACGTAATCCAGTATCCAGGCAAGAGTCGTAACCAGAGGAGGTGAAACTATAACTTCAGATCAGACAGATATTCAGAAACAGGTATTATCAGACAGGAAGGTTCAGAACTCGTGGTATACTTGCTATACAAGTGTTAACTTGTAGATCGGCTATTTTAGACAAAGATCTGGTTTAGAGGGGGGAAAAGGAGCTGACCAAGTACAGAGCCCTGGGAGACACCGGTTATGTTTATGTTTTGTTTCTGTCTCATTACTAAACCAATAATGTGTGTGATTATATTATGACCAGTATCAATTCATACTTCAATTCAATTCAAACATACAAACATTATTGGCATCATACTTAAAATTATAAATACTCATTATGATGATTATGATCATTATGATGATTTCCTTTCTTTCTTTTGAAATGTTTCAAAAGAATGTCAAACCGTTTCACAAATAGCAGATCTACAAGCTCACACAACGTGTTGCATTGCGAAGCGTTGTGTGAGCTTGTAGCTCTGCTATTTTTGAATAGGTGAAATATAATATAGAGGGCTTCGATTGCTTAATGTATGTTTTGTATTTTTAATCTAAATCTACAAAGCAACTTGTAACTAAATGTTTCAGTGGAGTCAAAAAGGTAAATCTTTGCTCTTCAGATATAGATGCATAAAGTATATTGAAAAATGGAAATACTCAAGTAAAGTAAAAGTAGCGCAAAATTGCAAAATACTTGAGTAAATGTAATTAGTTACTTTCCACCACTGCATATGACAGTGTGTAGACTGGGTTTAACTCCTTAGAATCCTGAGCTGTGTTTGAAGTGTCAGATAGTGAATCTGTCTGTCTGTCTGTCTGTCTGTCTGTCTGTCTGTCTGTCTGTCTGTCTGTCTGTCTGTCTGTCTGTCTGTCTGTCTGTCTGTCTGTCTGTCTGTCTGTCTGTCTGTCTGTCTGTCCTGTGTTTCAGATAGTGAATCTATTCGTCTGTCTGTCCGTCCTGCTCGTCTCTTCTGGGTTGAGGTCTGACCTTCATACTGATGGACTTCAGGGAATAGTTCCTTTCCATTGATTCCATACAACACCAACCTCTCTAGGTGAGCCAGTATAATCTCCCCACAGATACTCCATTGGGATTAGAATAATGACAACCGTTGTACCAGAACCCCCCCATATATGCTCTAGCACAATGTACTGATGAATGGCTATCCTGGTCTCGGTCTAGAGTGGAGAATCTCTGTCCATTGTGATAGCTCAGTGTGTTTCCTGTGTGGAAAGAGTTAAAAAAGAGAATGTAATGCAGTACACTATCTTCATCATCATCATCATCATCATCATCATCATCATCATCATCATCATCATCATCACCATCACCATCACCATCACCATCATCATCATCATCATCATCACCATCACCATCACCATCATCATCATCATCATCATCATCATCATCATCATCATCATCAGCATCATAAAAGTATAAGTACTCATGATGATTGGCCTGTACTTTCTTTTCCTTTCTTTCTTTTGAAATGTTTCAAAAAAAAAGTTTAAAGATCTACAAGCTCAACTTGTAACTAAATGTTTCAGTGGAGTAAAAAAGTTAAATCTTTGCTATTCAGATATACATGCATAAAGTATTGAAAAATGGAAATACTCAAGTAAGTAAAAGTAGCTCAAAAGTGCACAATGCTTGAGTAAATGTATTTAGTTACCTTCCACCACTGCACATGTGTATAAAGTGGGTTTAAGGCTGAGCTCACACCTTTCATGCAATTCTCGTGCTCGTTGGATGCTCGTTGGATGCATGTTGTGTTGTGTCATGGCCGACATTGTGTTGTGTGAGGGGGAGGGGCGCAGTCGTGCGCCCCTCCCCCTCACACAACACAATGTTGGGTCAAACCATGTGACCTCCATTGGAAATGCATTGGGCCGCTGGGCGGCCATGACACAACACCCAACGAGCACAGAGAATTGCATGAAAGGTGTGAGCTCAGCCTTACTCTGAGCTGAGTTTGAAGTCTGTCTGTCTGGAATAATGATCGCACTATTCAAATACGTTTAAGTAAGTAAATAAGTAAAGTAAAGTAAATTAGTAAGTAAATAAATAAGTAAATCAGTTGCACTAGTCAAACATACAAATGGTTGTTCTCTCAAGAGGTCAGTGAAATACTCACCATGTTGGTTCAGAGAGTCCAGAGTTTGTGTGGAACGCCACATGGCTGACTGGAAAACCAGTGTTGGTGCCAAATGCTGCCGGGAAATTAACCTGTGGGAACTTTGCACCTGCATCAGGAGCAGCGTATGGGTTTATTAATAGTTTTGCCTTTTGGTCTAATTTTTACTTTTTTTTTAATTTCATTTTGACTTTGTGTTTTCAATTTCAGCTTACTTTTAAGTTTGTTTTTAATGTGGGTTTGTTGGTTTAGTTTAGTTTTTTTAAGCAGCACTATATATGTTCCTTTTTATGTAATTTTGTCAGTTTTTAATTTGCTCGATTCAGTATTGTTTAGATATTTGATATTCACTTTATCAGACATGCCGAGTTCCTAAACCCATTGTAACTTAAAACTCCATTTTAACCATGATAGATTTATAGAAAACACCTGTCCTTGGTTCTGGTGACTGATTCCTTCTAATATGTGAGGAGGCCATGTTTTTTTCTTTTCAATTATTTTCATTTATTTATGCACAATTCTATGTACAGCAGCAGCTATATAAATCTATGTAAAGAGCTTTGGATAAAAGCGTGATATAAGTGCACCATTTACCATTTATGTAATGAATCTAACATGAATGTTTAAAATGGAGTTTGAAGTTATACGATGGGTTTGTACTTTGTATAGGAGGGGTATGAAATGAATATCAAATATCTAAATAAATAATACTGAATGGAGCAACTTAAACACTGTGTCCACATAAGCCTGAGTAGACGATAAAATGACCACGTTTGAAAGTGGAATATCCCCACACAGGTCAGGTCAGGTCAGGACACACACACACACACACACACACACACACACACACACACACACACACACACACACACACACACACACACACACACACACACACACACACACACACACACACACACACACACACACACACACACACACACACACTGTGCATGTTCACGTGCTCACATGTTCTGCTCCATGGTGGTGGGAGTGTGGGGGGGGGTGGCAGGACACAGCCATGGAGCAGGTTGCAGGCGAATCATCCAAAGAACAGGGCGGGACTTCAGACGAAACACAAGGGTGGGGTTTGACCGCCAACCAATAGGAGAGAAGGGGCGTTTTTGATGCCACTGGGCAGGGTTTAGGTTGTAGTCAGTCTTCACTCTTCAGCGACAGACGTCACAGAACGGAAGCGAGGATCCATGCACGTTTTTTGGCTTTCGCCTTTATTTTATGGAGGGACAGACAGTAAGTAGGCTTACAGGAAATGGGGAGAGAGATAGGGGGAAGACATGCAGTAAAGGCCGTCGGGATTGGGAGTCGAACCCGCGGCACACTGCCAGACTGGATTACCAGCCAAGGTGCCTGGACCACTGAGTTTAGTTTGTATGTAGTTTTAGTGCAGCTTTCTTTTAACACAACCTGACATCTGACCCTAAGTAACCCCAGCCTCCTTTCTATATCCTGGTCTTGCTCTCCAGAGATGTGGCCTTTACATTGTTAATAGCACTGGTTCTCAACCATATTCATGTCAAGGACCCCCAAATGAACATGTATATTTGGCCACGCATCCCCATCTGAAACCCCAAAAAGAGTGTGTGCCAGGGACCCCCATTCTAGAGTTGTGTTGTTTCAACAATATTCCAAAATGTTCCAAGATTCTTTTCTTAAATAGTACATTGTGTGTGTGTGTGTGTGTGCGTGCGTGTGTGTGCGTGCGTGCGTGCGTGCGAGCGTGCCTGCGTGCCTGCGTGCCTGCGTGCGTGCAGCCTGAGTTACTACCCCCGCACCTGTTAAAAAACAGCTTCAACTTTGTGTACTATTAGCTCTTGTACTAATGTACAATATGTTAACATTATGCATTTCAATAAATATGGCATTCAATGCAATACAATAATAGAAATGAAAGACATAGCACTAAACAATACAACAACTGCCTGTCATATGTGTTGTCATATGCACAGCACACATACAGTAGTGTTTTACACACACACACACACACACACACACACACACACAGACACACACAGACACACACACACACACACACACACACACACACACACACACACACACACACACACACACACACACACACACACACACACACACACACACACACACACTGTCCAACGTATCATTGACCTCGGATCATCATCATAGCATATATTTCATTATCAACTTAGACACTCTGTTTTTAACCTTTGTAGAAAAGGGACTGAGCTCTGTGCGTTGTCTGGAGTATCAAACTTGATCTTAGCACTTAATTACCCCATTAATTAAAAGCACCTGTGCCATTTTAGATTTCTTTCTTTGCGGTAGCTTTTCAAAAATCACACCCGTGTGAAGTGAGGGGCGCTCTTATCATCTTACAACATCGAGGAGGGATTCGGTATTGGGGACTATAGATAAGAAAATAAGAAGAATGATATTAATCTACCTCTAATATAATAAAGTCTAACTCAGGGTTGCTATGATTAGGTGATGTAATGGTGATGTAAAACAAACGGTGTCAAAACAAACATTAAATAACTGAATTCCGGACCTTTACTTGTAACAGGGTGTGAGTAGCCTACTTAGTCCATCACAGGGAGCCACTATATAATTCTATTCCATTCTCCATCTCTCACTGCCTGCCCTCCATGGTTGTTATCTTAAGGGGGTTGTAGTAGTAGTAGTAATACTCGCTAAGAACGCTCTTACACTATTAAGCAGGTGCACCCTATTTGTCACGATCAGATAAAAACATGAAATGTATTGTGTAGAATCTACACTGTAGATAACTTGACTTCTCCGTTTAAGGATTCCTCATCTCTCAACATAGGGTTTCCAGTCTGGATACTGTATGCAAAGTATCCAAGATCAGTGACTAAGGCAAGCTGTAAAGAAATGCTTTATTTAGCTTTGCATTGATTCTATTCATTAGGGTATTTATTTATTTACCCAGGGAAGTAGCTGAGCACAGGTGCTCATTTTCAGCAACGCCCTGCACATAGAAACACACACTTGCACACATTAAAACCTGGGAGCTGACCAGTACAACCACAGTCTTATACTGTTGGCCACTAAGCAGCTCCAGGGGGAGCAGTTGGGGGTTCAGTGCCTTGCTCAAGGGCACTTCAGCGGTGTTGGGTGAGTGATGACAATCACTTCCCCACCCAGATTCTTCCTGCCCGTCCGGGGAATTGAACCGGCAACCTTTCGGCAACAAGGGCACTCTCTAACCCTTAGGCCAGGGGTTCTCAACCCGTGGGTCGCGACCCCTCGGGGGGTCGCCAAATTATTTTGGGGGGTCCCCCCAAAAAAAAAAAAAAAAAAACTTTGTTTTTCTTTGCAACTGAATGGCTGGAAAGTGGAAGAGTTACATACAGTACACATAGTACATGCATACACCTTCCCTATTTATTGATGGTGTATTGTCTCTATTATTAAGCTTATTGTAGCAGTCAATTTATATTGGGGGGTCGGGAGGGGGCGGGGCGGGGGTCCCGAGACATTGCCAAAGCATTTCTGGGGGTCCCCGGACAAAAACGTTGAGAACCCCTGCCTTAGGCCACCGCTGCCCACTGCCCTGACTTAGGGCAGTGCTTCTAAAAAGGGGGTTCAAATGGACCCCTACAGGTCTGTAACAGAGTTATGAGGGTTCTTGAAATTAAAAAGGTTTGAGAACCACTGACTTATAGGGCTCTGTGATGGCTTGAATCAAACACTGGTGTAGATATGGGTGAACGCACAAATACTGGACAATAATCCAGAACATGATGAACTAGAGTTACTATAGACTGTCCTGAACCTTATATTCTGCAGGCTGTGATTGTACAATAGAGTGTATGTGCGTGACATCATCATCATACCCAGAAGTTTAGCGAGAACGCCTACTGAGTGGCAAAGAAATACTTTCTGCAGCCTTGACAGCCCATACATCCAAACAGAAAAGACTGATCTGATTGCATTAAAGGCGTTAAATGACGTTATTACATGGCTTGGTTGAATGCTTGATTCTGATTGGTCAATCGCTTAATTCAGCGGTGAGTTATCTCATGATAATGACCGCTCCGCTGTATAATGACCGCTGCCTAATCAAACCCTCTGAGCACCACCAGCTGCGCGGCTGCGCCCGCTTGATTTACTGCCGTTTCCAACATAACAGCCATGTAAACACACACACTACTGACACACAATGTAATTTACAGCTAAACATTGCTCTTAAAAATGTTTTTGAAAACATTTGAACGAGAAATAGACGAAGCAGCTGGACCCGAAAATGGATTCTATTTGATCAACTCACTTCCTTGTTTTCCGACAGTGCTTCAGCCCTGCAGCTGGGCAGACGCAGCCAGCGCGAAGTTATGGAATACTTTTTTTGTTGTGTTTTGGATCAATGGATTAATTTATGTTAGTTAGCCATGTAATAAGCGGGATAATATCTGGCTAGGTGGTCATTGTCGGGATATAATTCACCTTCAGGGAGTGTAACCACCTCGGCTTCGCCTCGGTGGTTAAACTCCCTGTCGGTGAATTATCTCCCGACAATGACCACCTAGCCAGATATTATCCCTTACTTAAACTCACTTTGCCACTCGATTTGTTATTCACTTCATGCATGCGCATATACCCTCTATTATATACCCTCTTTTATATACTTACATAGACATATACCCTCTATTATATACTATATACCCTCTATTATTTACTTACATAGACATTTTCCAAGAATTATATGAGAAATGGAACAGGCCACATTGCCAGCTTGTATAGATTTCTTTTAACCCAGGCTTTGAGTATTTGATTGATTGTAATTAAATAATAGCATATTTCTCCTTTTAGTATAGGCTAGTCTTCTTTATTTCATGTACATTTGCTGCCTAATCCACCTTTTTATAAGTAACCTCTTTGGAAACTAAGGTTCCCGGTTCAATCCCCGGCTCTGCTTGCTTGGGATATGTGTCAAAGTGTCCTGGAGCAAGACACTGAACCTCCCTTAACTGCTCCTGAAGAGCAGGTTGGTGCCTGGTGGCGCCTTGCATGGTTTCCTCCGCCGTCAGTGCAGTGTGAATGTGTGCGCACATGGGTGAATGTAGGCTAATTCACATTGTAAAGGTGACATATAAATGCACAATTTACCATACACTATTCACTTTGGATGTGAATGTGTTTCCCTTTACCATTTGCAGGGTTTTTGTTTGCTTCATTAAAGATGGAGTGCCACCATTTTTGTATTTTTCCAGTTTTTCACGTGTCTATGAGGTGACAGTACTTTATTAGACACGCTGGAGTCGTTTTTATGTGCAATGGTGTATTAACTTTGTATTTAGGGTTTCTTCCTGGAGGCTGAACCGTCAAAACGGGCCAATGAAATAAACAGTAATATAGTGACATCACATTATCAGCCCCTCCCCTAACCCCTCACCCTTTATCATACAACTAAAGCTGTGGGTGCGGCTTCAGTTCAGGTGGATCACCACCCATCACCACCCACCAGGCAAACCAGGCATACCTAATGAACTGGTGGGCGTGTCCACATAAAAGCATGATTTTAACAAATACTGAACACTTTTTGGAAAATGTTCTTCCTCCTTATATTATAATAATACCTGATGATCATGTTTTAGGGTGGGAAAGAATTGTGGCACTCCATCTTTAATGTTTACTTCTAAGTTTACCTCAAGGCCTTTCAATTGTCTTTGTTTGTCCGTCCGGACGGAGACTCCTGTCCTGGACGGGCTTCAGGCACGACTCATCAGGAGACTTGGCTCAGATCTAGGCTTTTAAATAATGGATGCATGCAAATTCATAATTTGGACTATGGTGTGTATACAGTATACACCACTCACTATAGTTCTATGTGAATATCCCAGTGGATCAGCAGTTTCTGAATGACTCAGACCAGCCTGTGTGGCACCGACAACCATGTCACGTCCAAATGACCTTCCAGTCTGTGTGGCACCGACAACCATGTCACGTCCAAATGACCTTCCAGTCTGTGTGGCACCGACAACCATGTCACGTCCAAATGACCTTCCAGTCTGTGTGGCACCGACAACCATGTCACGTCCAAATGACCTTCCAGTCTGTGTGGCACCGACAACCATGTCACGTCCAAATGACCTTTCAGTCTGTGTGGCACCGACAACCATGTCACGTCCAAATGACCTTTCAGTCTGTGTGGCACCGACAACCATGTCACGTCCAAATGACCTTCCAGTCTGTGTGGCACCGACAACCATGTCACGTCCAAATGACCTTCCAGTCTGTGTGGCACCGACAACCATGTCACGTCCAAATGACCTTCCAGTCTGTGTGGCACCGACAACCATGTCACGTCCAAATGACCTTCCAGTCTGTGTGGCACCGACAACCATGTCACGTCCAAATGACCTTCCAGTCTGTGTGGCACCGACAACCATGTCACGTCCAAATGACCTTTCAGTCTGTGTGGCACCGACAACCATGACACGTCCAAATGACCTTCCAGTCTGTGTGGCACCGACAACCATGTCACGTCCAAATGACCTTCCAGTCTGTGTGGCACCGACAACCATGTCACGTCCAAATGACCTTTCAGTCTGTGTGGCACCGACAACCATGACACGTCCAAATGACCTTAGTTTCAACTTGTGTGGCACCGACAACCATGCCATGTTCAAATGTTCTTCTCCTTCCTGATGCCTGGTTTGATCTGCAGCGGATCGTCTCTTGAACAATGTTTACAGGCCTAATGCATTGATTGCTGCCTTTTTATGATCGGCTGAATACTAGAAATGTGCATTAACTTGGAGGTGTGTCTTAATAATTAAAGTTCAACTATTTACTTTACATGGCATGACAGAATAGAACAGTCTCTGTAAGCTATACAATTACACTTGTGTGAAATGAGGGGCGCTCTTATCATCATACATCACATTCCGTGCTCAGCCAATCAGATGAGCACATTCCATGCTCTCTCAAAAAAACGGGGATGTGAATCGAATCTTAGGATCATCATAATGTTACCATGGATACATGTGCCTGCAGTGAGCTGTCAGACAAAAATTACATAGTTAGTTAAGGTGTGTGTGCGTGTGCGTGTGTGCGTGCGTGTGTGCATGCGTGCGTGCGCAAAACAACCTTAAGCAGATGTATGTAAATGGGAACATAATATGTTCAACATTTACATAAAAAGTGCATATTATGAACCCCAACGTGAATTGTTTCCCACATGCAGAATCAATGGAACTTGATGAAGTGTTTTCAGTGCAGAATGCTGTTGGATCACGCAGCTGTACACAATGAGCATTCTTCTCAGGTACTGTATCTCTGTCACAGGGCAGTGTGCAGGGCACAGTGTTGGAAGAAGAACCGCTACTCCCATTTCTTATACTTAAGTAAAAGTAGCAATACCAACATTTGTTACAAAATCCTGGATACAACATCTTACATGAGTAAAAGTACACAAGTATTGCCATCAAAGTCTACTTAAAGTATACTATAACAGTGAAAGTATATATTCCTTTTTTCCATAAAGATAGCCTGATGAAGGCCACTTAGGCCAAAACGTTGCTGTTTCCCTAAATAAAAGTTGGTCACTGCATTTGAAGACAGTGTGCGGGTGTTTGTTCCTTTTTCATTTTTGGGCACCGTACCCTCTCCTACGCCACCTGTCGCCTGTAGGTGTGCAAAAGCCTTGCTTTTTATTGAATAGCTGAAGTATGAAATATGGCTTCGTTTTTTTAGTAGTACCAGTACCTAGTAATAACAAAGTTCTAACTTACAAAACGTAAAATTTGCCTCTGAGATGTAGCTGAGTAGATAAAAACCACACCCATGTGAATCTTTGTGTAGGACAAAATAGCCGATTTGCTCGTCTACATACTGTATGAATTCTCCATTCATTGTCAATGGGAATTTAATGTTTGTGCAAGACGAGAATCTACACTATAGCTGAATAAACGGAAATACTCAAGTAAAGTAAAAGTACCTCAAAATGGTATACTTGAGTACATGTTCTTCTTAGTTATCCTCCACCACTGGTAGAGCAGTGGTGACGGCGTGATGATGGTCTTCTGTCGTATGTCCTTAGACCTTCAGCGCTGTTCCAGTGTGTCATTGTCTAGGTCAATTAAGCCACGATAACCATTCGGTGGCCGGTATATGGGGCAGCTCAGCTGGTCAGCACGTGTTCCACATTCCCCACATTCGCAGTGGGCGCTATCTGTGAGACCCCACTTCTGCATTGCATTGCTACACCAATACCTAATACCCATTATGTGTGGAACCGTTTGGTCTAAACAAGACAAACTGGAGATACAGGTGTCGCTTGGCCCCTGCCACTTGCATACATGTGTTTTGGTCGTTGTTACAAAACCCAATTGTCTAGGGGTACAAGGCAATGCAACATATGGAGGAGACACGGAAACCAAGGTCTAATGCAAGTATTTATTCATAATTAAGGTTTGAATAAATAATATAATCAACTAGAAAAAGTGCCCTTCTGGGCACAGGTCTCCACCAGGAGGATAGGACTGTGTGAGATGTTTGGCAAAATGTTTAGGAGTAATATAAACATGTTTTTTTGTTTGTTATTTTTTTGCAACAATTTTCTTCATTTTGTTGAGGAAATGCAGAGCCAGATCACTCATAGCATGAGGATAGAATTCTGGATGAGCAGGACATGTGCAGCATTTCGTACAAAACGGGCCACTCCTGAAAACCTTGGAAGGCAATGTTAGCCAATCAGTGTAGAATCTGAGAAATCCAACAGACTCGTCTTGATCACATGACTACAGAGATCATGTGTACCGATTTGCGTGACATTTGGATGAAATCTGTGCGACTAACATAAGCAATGTGTTTTGCAGAAATCGGCCTCATGGTGGCGCTATAACCGGCAGATGTGGAGGGATGCAGGGACAATGTTTTTCCATGGCCTCTAGGGAGTGCGCATACATAAGTTGTAGACAGATCGATGCAGTTATAGCTAAAAACAGGAATTGGCCTGTTATAGCGCCACCTTGAGGCTGATTTGGGGAAGAAATGAGTGGCATGTCATCCTCGGCCTAGTGGAAATGTGCGTGTATAATTTCACGGAAATTGCACACTGTGTTTGTGATTTGTGGCATTTTGTTCGAAATGGACCAATCATGTGAGCTTTGGAAGGCAATCTTAGCCAATCAGGATGGAAGATGGGAAATGGTGCAGATCCGTGTTGATCACATGATACACTAGATAGTGTATACCGAATTGTGTGATGTATGGATAAAATGTGTACGAGTAATCTACAGAAATGTGTTTTGCCTAAATGGGCCTCATGGTGGCGCTATAACAGGCCGTTGAGGAATATTTGGGGGCAGCATCCAGGGAGTGTGTGTGCAAAGTTTGGCATGGATCGGGCCAACGGTGGCAGAGATTAGCTGAAAACCTTCCTAGAGAAAATCCCTTTCTGGCCAAAAAGCTCTAAATGCAACGGCATTAGAGCTATGGATGGACCAGAGCTAATCTGCTGTCAAACTAGGGGGTTTTCATGATGCTGAATCCATTCCAAGCATTAGTTTTGCACAATTAACACATTTGTGTGGCTATGGCCGTTTTTTAGCCCAAGGAGTTTTTTTTTTCATATAAAAGGTCCATTATTACTTGCGCAAGTCATAACCTTGATATGAAAATGGTTGAAAACCATGAACTGCTTAACGCATTCTGTCCGGTAACCCATTTGTGTTTTTTTAGCATTAAGTTATACTTTAGCTATTGAAAAATAGCAGATCTACAAGCTCATAGCGTGCACCAAGTGCCGCGCTACGAGCTTGTAGGTCTGCTATTTTTGAAAAATCATGAAAATGTGGCGCAAATCTTTGTGTGTATATTCTTTCAGAGCGAACGTTTTTCTCTCTTTGCTTCTGGGGGGGGGGGGGTCCCTGGAACAACATATTTTCAGATGGGGGTCGGCGGCCAAATACATATAATTTTTGGGTTCCTCGACATGAAATATTGAGAACCACTGACATAGAAACATGGGTAATTTCAGAAAACTGTCAGGATTTAGAAGACATTTTTTAAATGTAGACGTCAGGCCTAAATGTGATACGATGGGTAGCCTAAAGAGTTCAGGATTTATTTGACACAATTTACAGTGAGAATAAAATATGTATAAACACAGTAGCTCAGGGTTGAGACCTCCTAAATACAAAACATAAATCCTATACTCCTTACCTAAAGGAAACCAAGAAAAGGCCTATATCTCCTGAGTCCTATAGGAGATAACTAACAAAACAATCACACCCGTGTGAAGTGAGGGGCGCTAATATATTAAAGTCTAACTCATGTTGATTAGGAAGATGTAAAACAAACCGATGCCAACACAAACATTAAACGCCATTAACAATAAAGAGACAATATGACGTAATGAGTTACAAAATGACGTAAGTTTTCCCTTCATTGTCAATGGCGTTGATTAAACAAACATTGAACTAAAGACAAACATTAAACCTGTATATAGGACCTATAGTGCTCCTCAAAAACAGAGAACAATAAAGTGAATAACAAAACCAGTGGTCACCCGCCCCTACACACCCATGACATTATAGGCCTACATTATCATAATTCTAAAACTGAACAAAGTGTGCTGGTGTTTGGAAGCCATATCTGTATAGTCCACAGGAGCCAATCAGTAGCTAGCTCCCCTACAGTAGCCAATCACTGCACACTCAGCCACCATTAGGGCTGTAACGATACATTTTAGAACAGTGGTTCTCAACCAGTGGTCCAGGGACCACCAGTGGTCCTTGAGCAGGTTCCAGGTGGTCCCACTGGTCCCCAGCTCTAAATGGAGAGGTGGTATAACCAAATGGACCCTTTATAGATATTGGATCTTTAATTTACAATAAGTCCACGTAAATCGTTAAGCAAACATCCGTCGGCGACGGCGACATTGGTTCCCATGGTGATGCGTCCATGCAGCATGTGTCAAACATTTTTTTTTAAAACACTCCGTCGCGCATCAGCTAACTTGCCAATATTGCTTAATTCTTACATGCGTGCTGGACATGATCAGCAGTGGAAAGAGGAAGGTGCTGGAGCAATCTCTGTTATTCTAAAACCGTTTTAATAAACAAACATGGTTAATATGACATCCCAACTGTTCATTTGAGGGACAGAAGTATCTCTTGTGTTGGACAAGTGAGATGGGGGGACCCGCGTCCCCCCATCTCACTTGCAGGAAGAGAGAGAGCCTTACAACAGAAGGCCAACTGTTAGGGGACTAACTATTAGGACATTTGAACACTGATGCAATTGCCTGTCATCAGTCATAATGTGGGACAGGGTCTCAATTTGTGGGACGCCTGAAAAGTCTTGGAAATGAGGGACTGTCCCACGCAAAGAGGGACATCTGGTCACCCTAGTGTTATTTCTTCATTCAGAGCATGCCAACACATTACACAGCATAAGAGAGGTGATGGAGCAATCAGTGTTAATGTGACAGCTATAATTTCAATAAACATGGTTATGACATGGCGTTGTAGACACTACGTGTAAGTGTACATGGGTTCTGCCGTAGTAGAAAGGGCTGCGACGGAGAGCAGGTTTAAGTATCGAGCACTGATTCATTTCCGGTTGCCGGAGCCGACTGCCGTAGCCGTCGTTGCTTAAAGTCGCTATTGTTCCTGTCAGACAGAATCCTTCCTTGTACCTCCATATTTCAACTTTTTATCTTTCTTCTCATTTTATTATTTATTCATTTTTTGGGGTCTAAATGTATGCCCTGCTACTTCATACTACAGTGTGACACAAAAGTAACAAAAACAACACAAACTAGAAAAAGTGCCCTTCCGGGCACAGGTCTCCACCAGGAGGATAGGAGTGTGTGTGATGTTTGGCAAAATGTTTAGGAGGATGTTTTGTTTTTGCAACAATTTTCTTCATTTTGTTGAGGAAATGCAGAGCCAGATCACTCATAGCATCTCTAAGGATAGAATTCTGGATGAGCAGGACATGTGCAGCATTTTGTACAAAACGGGCGACTTCTGAAAACTTTGGAAGGCAATCTTAGCCAATCAGTGTACAATCTGAGAAATCCAACAGACTCGTCTTGATCACATGACTACAGAGATCATGTGTACCGTTTGCCATTTCTTCATACGCCTTTGATGGCAATTGGATGATTTGAGGCATTTTGTTCCAAAAATGTGTTTTGCAAAAATCAACCTGTTGGTGGCGCTATAACAGGCCAATGTGAAAAGGGTGGGATATATTCCTCAGCCTAGTAAGAAAATGTGTGAAAGATTTCACGTAAATTGCATGCTGCGTTCATGATTTGAGGCTTTTGTTCAAAACAGGGCAATCTTGCAAACTGTGAAAGCCAATTATAACCAATTAGGATGGAATATGAAATATGGGACAGATCCAACTTGAGCACATGACCATAGAGATACTGTGTAACGATTTGTGAGATTTTTGAACAGAATGTGGAGGAGTAATATCAAAAAATGTGTTTTACAAAAGTCGGCCTCCTGGTGGCGCTATAAAAGGCAGATGCGGAAAATGCAGGTCAAAGGTTTGTCCTCGGCCTCTGGGGAGTGTGCATGTAACGTTTCACGCAGATCGGTGCAGTTTTAGGTAACAAATGTGAAAAGCTGCCTCATGGTGGCGCTATAACAGGCCGTTCTGGAAAATGTGGGGCAGAGGTTCATCGTTGGCATCCAGGGAGTGTGTGTGCAAAGTTTGGCATCGACCGGGTTAACGGTGCCGGAGATTAGCTGTTCACAGACGGACGGAAGGACGGAAGGAAGGACGGACGGAAGGACGGACACACGGACGGAGTGCAAAACATACTCTCTCCCCATGCCTTCGGCCTGGTGGAGACAATAAGTTGATCTACAAGCTCAATGCGTGGCAAAAAATAAAGTTGATGTTAAAGTGATTACGTCATTTTATGGATTTTCTAAATATGGAATCAATATCAGTATAATCAGTATTAAATGATAACTATATTGGAACACATGGTTCATGTTTATGTTTCCTGAAAGGTATACCAGGTTTTCACACAAGAGGTTTCCACCCGACACAGTGACTATATATAAACACATAACTAGATAAGATGGAGCGTTCTCACTGCTCCAGTATTAGATGTACGTTTAATGCTGTGCCCCCCCACAAAATGACCGGAACTACTTCATATTCACCAAAACCAGAGCAGAACTCCCACCACGGGACTTGGGCGATCAATTAATGCAGTTGCAACCACTATATTAATGGCAAGTATTTCTATTATACAACTTAAGTGTACTGTCCCTTTAAGTAAAACATACCACAATGTAAAGTATAATATATAAAATGCACCCTTTAAAAATATAGTATTCAAAATAGGAATAAAAGTATAGTATAGTTAACTAAAACTAATGAAATAATGAAAACTATGATTGACAAAACATTTTAGTTTACTAAAATAAAAATAGCAAGGCTTTACAAAAACCCATAACTAACTGAAGCTGTGTTGTGTTTACAAAACTAACTAAAACCAAAGTATGTTCACGTACAAGGAATTTGACTGAGCGTATTTCCCTCTGACACATGGAGAACTATACTGGAATAATGAACTGATAAAATGGTATTTATAAATGAATGAAATACATGACATTATGATGCTTACTTGTTTTATTAGAGTCATTACAGAGAAGGGAATGACAATGAGTTAATTAGTTTCACTCATGCTATGATCACATTTTACAATTAATAACAGTCTATAATAATTCTGTTTTGTAAATATGAAATAAAAACCCAAGAACGTAATCCAGTATCCAGGCAAGAGTCGTAACCAGAGGAGGTGAAACTATAACTTCAGATCAGACAGATATTCAGAAACAGGTATTATCAGACAGGAAGGTTCAGAACTCGTGGTATACTTGCTATACAAGTGTTAACTTGTAGATCGGCTATTTTAGACAAAGAGATCTGGTTTAGAGGGGGGAAAAGGAGCTGACCAAGTACAGAGCCCTGGGAGACACCGGTCGATGACGTACATTCGTAAATAAATTACATGAGGTCTTGAATTCATGGAGAGTGTTTTGTTTCTGTCTCATTACTGAACCAATAATGTGTGTGTACAAAAGTATTGACATCATACTTAAAAGTATAAGTACTCATTATGATTGGCCATTTTTTTTTTTGCCTTAGCCTGTATTTTTTCCTTTCTTTCTTTGGAAATGTTTCAAAAAAATGTCAAACCTTTTCAAAAATAGCAGATCTCACACAACGTGTTGCATTGCTACGCGTTGTGTGAGCTTGTGCTTGTAGCACTGCTATTTTTTAATAGATGAAATATTATATAGAGGGCTTGATTGCTTAATGTGTATTTTTATTCTAAATCTAGAAAGCAACTTGTAACTAAATGTTTCAGTGGAGTAAAAAAGTTAAATCTTTGCTATTCAGATATAGATGCATAAAGTATTGAAAAATGGAAATACTCAAGTAAAGTAAAAGTAGCTAAAAAATGCACAATACTTGAGTAAATGTAATTAGTTACTTTCCACCACTGCATATGACAGTGTGTAGACTGGGTTTATATTAGACTGGTGAATCTATTCGTCTGTCTGTCTGTCTGTCTGTCTGTCTGTCTGTCTGTCTGTCTGTCTGTCTGTCTGTCTGTCTGTCTGTCTGTCTGTCTGTCTGTCTGTCTGTCTGTCTGTCTGTCTGTCTGTCTGTCTGTCTGTCTGTCTGTCTGTCTGTCTGTCTGTCTGTCTGTCTGTCTGTCTGTCTATCCATCCTGTGTTTGAAGTGTCAGATAGTGAATCTATTCGTCTGTCTGTCTGTCTGTCTGTCTGTCTGTCTGTCTGTCTGTCTGCCTGTCTGTCTGTCTGTCTGTCTGTCTGTCTGTCTGTCTGTCTGTCTGTCTGTCTGTCTGTCTGTCTGTCTGTCCTGTGTTTCAGATAGTGAATCTATTCGTCTGTCTGTCCGTCCTGCTCTTCTCTTCTGGGTTGAGGTCTGACCTTCATACTGATGGACTTCAGGGAATACATGTAACCTTTCCAATGAAGCCATACAACACCAACATGATCAGGTGAGCCAGTATAATCTCCCCACAGATAAACGCCATTGGGATTAGAAGCATGACAAGTGTTGTACCAGAACCCCCCCAGACGATCTCTAGCACAATGTACTGATGAACCGCTATCCTGGTCTCGGTCTAGAGTGGAGAATCTCTGTCCATTGTGATGGCTCAGTGAGTCTCCTGTGTGGAAAGAGTTAAAAAGAGAATGTAATGCAGTACACTATCTTCATCATCATCATCATCATCATCATCATCATCATCATCATCATCATCATCATCATCATCATCATCCTCATCATCATCATCATCATCATCATCATCATCATCCTCATCATCATCATCATCATCATCATCATCATCATCATCATCATAAAAGTATAAGTACTCATGATGATTGGCCTGTTTTCTTTTCCTTTCTTTCTGTTGAAATGTTTAAAATAAAAAGTCAAACCGTTTAAAAAATAGCAGATCTACAAGCTCACACAACGTGTTGCATTGCTATGCGCTGTGTGAGCTTGTAGCACTGCTATTTTTTAATAGATGAAATATTATATAGAGGGCTTGATTGCTTAATGTGTATTTTTATTCTAAATCTAGAAAGCAACTTGTAACTAAATGTTTCAGTGGAGTAAAAAAGTTAAATCTTTGCTATTCAGATATACATGCATAAAGTATTGAAAATGGAAATACTCAAGTAAGTAAAAGTAGCTCAAAATGCACAATACTTGAGTAAATGTATTTAGTCACCTTCCACCACTGCATATGTATATAATAATATAAAGTGGGTTTAACTCCTGAGTCTTGTCTGTCTGTCTGTCTGTCTGTCTGTCTGTCTGTCTGTCTGCCTGTCTGTCTGTCTGTCTGTCTGTCTGTCTGTCTGTCTGTCTGTCTGTCTGTCTGTCTGTCTGTCTGTCTGTCTGTCTGTCTGTCTGTCTGTCTGTCTGTCTGTCTGTCTCAAACACTCAGGTCTCTGTGTGCGTGCGTGCGTGCGTGCGTGCGTGCGTGCGTGCGTGCGTGATAGCAGTTATTTGTAGAAATCACTTACTTCTTTAGTGCCTTATACTTAACTTCATGTGCATATACAGTACTGTCCTGTATCTGCTGTCTTATGCTGCTATGTGTAAGTAGATATCTTGAGTTTTATTAAATGTCATCCACTACTTTACGGTGATACAGTGATTTCTAAACATACCTGCTCCTCCGTCCGTGAAGCGATCCAAGTGCAGCATGTATCCATGGTCCTCAGAGTCGATGTAGAAGTTGCTGTACTGAGCGTGTGCAGAGTTCCCACTGAAGTCCTCCATGTCCACTCTGAGCTCACTTCTCTTGTAGGTCAGATAGTAGAGGTTCTCCAGACCTAAAGGACATAAAGACCAGTGTTTTGTTGAAGGATCACTTCACCCATTTTCAACCTGTCTTCATATATTTGGTCCTCCGTAATGCTCATTATTATAATAGTTATGGTACTATTTATGTCTTCTCACCTAGCCAGTATTCTCCATCCACATTGCCAAAGCCTCTCTTGTATTGGTCCCAGGGTCTGGTGAATCCCACTGAGCCATCCATCCGTCTCTGGAAAACCTGCAGTGAAAGTGTGTGTGTGAGATAGAGAGAGAGAGAGAGAGAGAGAGAGAGAGAGGGAGAGAGGATAGAAATAACATTGAATAACAAAAGCTATGCTTGTCCAATATAAAATACCACTGTCTTGATGTTATTATTGAGCGCTTAACAACAATGTTACACGTGCATATCTCACATGTTTATATAATAAAAGGTAAGGTGTGTAAATTGAAGCATGCATACAGTTTAACTGACACTTAAGCCCAAACCACACCAAAGGGTCAGGTTGGGAACTTAAGGGACAACACGTCTTTTTAAGGTAAACCACATCAACGCAACGTTTACCTTAAAAAACGTTTTGTTCCCAACCCGAACCTTTGGTGTGGTTTGGGCTTAAAATGACAGATCAAAACAAAATATGGGAGTCAGAACTAAACTCTTTATGTTCCTGCAAAATGTCCTGCAAATGTCTCTGACAAATAATATATTTTTTCAGAGACTGAAAGCTGCAGTAAGTCATACTTCATGTTATGATCGTAATCATTGCTGTAGACTAGAATGTTTGCTCAGTAACACGGGTCTCCCTGTCTCCCCAGCTCTTTAGTAATCATACAATTCAGGACCAATTTGATCCAATGAGGAGAGAGACCTCGTATAGAGGATAAACAAGTGATATTGCAAGCAGTGACACAAAGAAGTGAGCAACTGGACCACTATAAAAATCTGATAAGCTGATAAATGGGGAAGTCTATCCTGATTGGCTGAAACTGGCAACCCACCTGAAAATGTATTTCCTGGTTATTAATATCTGGGGGGGGGGGGGGGGGGGGGGGGACTCGGGGGGATACAGTATAAATGCACTGAACAAACACTTTAAATGATTATTATCGGAATAGATTTAAACAAGTTTTAAACGAAAAATATAACAGTGACATATTCTTACTGTCCATTTCCCTCCATCGGTGTCCATGTCACAGTAGGCCTGCACAGCAGTACCATCGTCAACAGGATAGATGGTGTGGACCCCACTGACAGCTCTGTTGTCTAGACTATAGAGATCAGCACAGTCTCTTGGCAGGGAACTCACAACCACCGGAGTGAGGAGACACACGACCAACACCACGGGAAATGTCTAGGATTTCAAATGGGATGATAAACAAAATGTGTTGTTGTTTATATTAGGCATTACATTTAGGCATCTAGCAGAGCCTCTTAATCCAGAGCCATTTAGTAAGAACATAATACATTAAATGCATAAAGATAGTAATCTATAGGATCATATAGGTAAACCAAGAATCATGCAGTCTAACAGTAGAATGTGCACCAAGAACACACACTACTGTAGGCCTAATGAATTTAATACAATAGTTCATATATTGGTCACAGTATGAAGATATGTGTTCACATTTTATAATATATTTTATAATATCGTCACTGTCGGGCAGAAACCTATTATCTCCATGTTTAAACTTTGTTTTTTCGTTAAGTAATGCTAGCCTGGCTAATAAGCCAGACTCAAATCACACTGTCGTGTGGTATTTGAGTCTGGAGATGCTGTGTATGGAACTTGTTTCCCGGGGGGGCGGGTTCAAACATTTTCTCTTTGACGCAATTGGTCAGAGCTACTGTCAGTCAAAGGTCTCAAGCATTGAACGTCACTGTACCAAAGCCCGCCCATATTGCATACCGTGTGCTGATTGGCCACACCAGTTCTCTGATGTAGGAAATGGGCGTACAATTGAGCCTCTCCAGACCGTAATCCGCCGGCAGGCAATTTTTTTTTTAGCCAGGCTAAATTAATGCCACTTGATCATCAAAGCGTCACGTTTTGAGCCTGTCATTTTACCAATTTTAAATTTCAATGCTGAAAACAGTTTTGGACGTTTCCACCCTACAGAGACAATATTCCATATTCATTGAATAATGTTTGGACACGGTCCCTGTCGCACCATTCAAATACATTTAGCCCATTCAGCACGGGAACCCCTTTTGGTGTTTTAGGCATTATGTTACACTTTAGCTATTGAAAAATAGCAGATCTACGAAGTGCCGCGTTACGAGCTTGTAGATCTGCTATTTTTGAAAAACCTTGAAAAATGTGGCGCAAATCATTGAATATATATAATCTTTCAGATGGGGGTCCGCGGCCAAATACAGATAATTCTAGGGGACCTTGACATGAAAAAAGGTTGAGCACCACTGGTATAGAAACATAGGTTTTTCACCCCCCAAAAAAAATCATGATTTAGAAGATTTTATTTTAGAATCGGGCTCAGTCGTAAAGTAAAGTATAAAGTAAATAAGTAGGCCTAAGTAAGTAAAGTAAATAAGTAAGTAAATAAATAAGTAAATCAGTTTAGGGATAAAGGGTTCCTGTCTTCCTGCACTAGTCAAACATACAAATGGTTGTTCTCTCAAGAGGTCAGTGAAATACTCACCATGCTGGTTCAGAGAGTCCTCCAGACAGCTGCTACAGAGTCCTTGGTTGAGGATCCTTTATATCCAGTAAGGTTACCACCAAAACGCCTTCAATGTCAACGTGTTTGTGCATGTGGAACGCCCCATCGCTGACTGGAAAACCAGTGTTGGTGCCAAATTCTGCCGGGAAATTAACCTGTGGGAACTTTGCACCTGCATCAGGAGCAGCGTATAGGTTTATTAATAGTTTTGCCTTTTGGTCTAATTTTTACTTATTTTTTATTTCATTTTGACTTTGTGTTTTCAATTTCAGCTTACTTTTAAGTTTGTTTTTAATGTGGGTTTGTTGTTTTAGTTTAGTTTTTTTAAGCAGCACTATATGTTCCTTTTTATGTCATTTTGTCAGTTTCTTTTTTTGTCAGTATTTTTTAGATATTTGATATTAACTTTATCAGACATGCCGAGTTCCTATACAAACCCATTGTAACTTAAAACTAATTTTAACCATGATAGATTCATAGAAAACAACTGTCCTTGGTTCTGGTGACTGATTCCTTCTAATATGTGAGGAGGCCATGTTTTTTTGGTTTTTTTTAATTATTTTAATTTATTTATGCACAATTCTATGTACAGCAGCAGCTATAAATCTATGTAAAGAGCTTTGGATAAAAGCGTGATATAAGTGCACCATTTACCATTTATGTAATGAATCTAACACGAATGTTTAAAATGGAGTTTGAAGTTACGATGGGTTTGTACTTTGTATAGGAGGGGTATGAAATGAATATCAAATATCTAAATAAATAATACTGAATGGAGCAACTTAAAAACTGTCTGGGGTGTCCACATAAGCCTGAGTAGACGATAAAATGACCACGTTTGAAAGTGGAATATCCCCACACAGGTCAGGTCACTCTCTCTCACACACACACACACACACACACACACACACACACACACACACACACACACACACACACACACACACACACACACACACACACACACACACACACACACACACACACACACACACACACACACACACACACACACACACACACACACACACACACACACACACACACACACACGCAGGACTCAAGGCCTCGTTTGCTCTGCCCAACTTATCATTGACCTCGGATTACGATTAAAGGACTTCATAGCACATACACATAACCATGCAACTTTAAGACACACTATTTAAGTCTAACAACTTAACTTTTGTACACGACTACAGTGTATCCCCACTACAGTGTACTGTATACAGCTTTTTCATAGATCTCATAGATATAGCTTCATAGATTATCATCAGTGCTGCATGTGTAAATTAGTCTTTTTTTGTTCATTTCAGACTTTTAACTACAGTAAACCCACCATACTGTTCTGGGTTTGCTCCTTTTCCCCCAAACACAAACCTCTTTGCCGAAAATAGTATAGATCTACAATTTTTCAGGAAATGAAAAATGGCATGTTTGTGTGGAAGATCTATTCCTGACTGACTGAGAAACTAGTGTTCATGCCCAATGCTGGGAACTTTGCAGCTGTGGCACAGAGCCTTATTAGCCAGCAGGCCCAGTCACCCTAGCCTGGGTAAACCCCTCCCCCCTCGCCAGATTTTCATTCTGCCTGCGGGGAGAGGCAGAATGAAATGTTGTCCAGTAGGGGGAGTGGGTTTACCCAGGCTACAGTCACCCTGCCACTGGGCACAGAGCCTTATTAGCCAGCAGGCCCAGTCACCCTGCCACTGGGCACAGAGCCTTATTAGCCAGCAGGCCCAGTCACCCTGCCACTGGGCACAGAGCCTTATTAGCCAGCAGGCCCAGTCACCCTGCCACTGGGCACAGAGCCTTATTAGCCAGCAGGCCCAGTCACCCTGCCACTGGGCACAGAGCCTTATTAGCCAGCAGGCCCAGTCACCCTCCCACTGGTCTCTCGAAAAACCAAACTCAAAGGAAAAGAGGGTAGCTGTTTTTCCTTTCTTTTGCGGATGGGTACCCAGTCACCCTGCCACTGGGGGGGAGGAGGGCAGAAGACAGCCATGGAGCAGGTTGCAGGCGTATCACCCAAAGAACGGGGCGGGACTTCAGACGAAACACAAGGGTGGGGTTTGACCACCAACCAATAGGAGAGAAGGGGCGTTTTTGATGCCACTGGGCAGGGTTTAGGTTGTAGTCAGTCTTCACTCTTCAGTGACAGAAGACACAGAACAGAAGCGAGGAATAGGATCCATGCACGTTCACAACGGAAATTATTTTATTGTAAAGTAAAGTTAAAGTAGTCTGGTCTGGTCCAGTAAGTAATTCAACAGGAAAATAGAATCCCTACCCGAAGAGAAATTTAAATAAACGTTATAATTCAAGGTGCATGCATTTTAGACTCCTATTGCAGAAACAGTACATTAGCCTATATCCATATCAAAAGAGTAATAAAGTTACCCACACGACCACGGACCAAAAATATAAAAGAAACAACATCAGTGCTTTCATTTTGACTTTGTGTTTTAAATTTCAGCTTGCTTTTAATGTGGGTTTGTTGGCTTAGTTTAGTTTTTTTAAGCAGCACTATATATGTTCCTTTTTATGTAATTTTGTCAGTTTTTAATTTGCTCGATTTAGTATTTTTTAGATATTTGATATTCACTTTATCAGACATGCCGAGTTCCTATACAAACCCATTGTAACTTAAAACTCCATTTTAACCATGATAGATTCATAGAAAACACCTGTCCTTGGTTCTGGTGAATGATTCCTTCTAATATGTGAGGAGGCCATGTTTTTCTTTTTTTCTTTTTTTTCTTTTAATTTATTTATGCACAATTCTATGTACAGCAGCAGCTATAAATCTATGTAAAGAGCTTTGGATAAAAGCGATATATAAGTGCACCATTTACCATTTATTTAATGAATCTAACACGAATGTTTAAAATGGAGTTTGAAGTTACGATGGGTTTGTACTTTGTATAGGAGGGGTATGAAATGAATATCAAATATCTAAATAAATATTACTGAATGGAGCAACTTAAAAACTGTCTGGGGTGTCCACATAAGCCTGAGTAGACGATAAAATGACCACGTTTGAAAGTGGAATATCCCCACACAGGTCAGGTCAGGACACTCTCTCTCTCTCACACACACACACACACACACACACACACACACACACACACACACACACACACACACACACACACACACACACACACACACACACACACACACACACACACACTTGCTCTTTCCAACTTATGATTGACCTCGGATTACGATTAAAGGACTTCATAGCACATACACATAACCATGCAACTTTAAGACACACTATTTAAGTCTAACAACTTCACTTTTGTACACGACTACAGTGTATCCCCACTACAGTGTATACAGCTTTTTCATAGATCTCATAGATATAGCTTCATAGATTATCATCAGTGCTGCATGTGTAAATTAGTCTTTTTTTGTTCATTTCAGACTTTTAACTACAGTAAACCCACCATACTGTTCTGGGTTTGCTCCTTTTCCCCCAAACCCAAACCTGAAAATAGTATAGATCTACAATTTTTCAGGAAATGAAAATAAAATTGTGTGGAAGATCTATTCCTGACTGACTGAGAAACTAGTGTTCATGCCCAATGCTGGGAACTTTGCAGCTGTGGCACAGAGCCTTCTTAGCCAGCAGGCCCAGTCACCCTGCCACTGGGCACAGAGCCTTATTAGCCAGCAGGCCCAGTCACCCTGCCACTGGGCACAGAGCCTTATTAGCCAGCAGGCCCAGTCACCCTGCCACTGGGCACAGAGCCTTATCAGCCAGCAGGCCCAGTCACCCTGCCACTGGGCACAGAGCCTTATTAGCCAGCAGGCCCAGTCACCCTGCCACTGGGCACAGAGCCTTATTAGCCAGCAGGCCCAGTCACCCTGCCACTGGGCACAGAGCCTTATCAGCCAGCAGGCCCAGTCACCCTGCCACTGGGCACAGAGCCTTATTAGCCAGCAGGCCCAGTCACCCTGCCACTGGGCACAGAGCCTTATTAGCCAGCAGGCCCAGTCACCCTGCCACTGGGCACAGAGCCTTATTAGCCAGCAGGCCCAGTCACCCTGCCACTGGGCACAGAGCCTTATTAGCCAGCAGGCCCAGTCACCCTGTCACTGGGCACAGAGCCTTATTAGCCAGCAGGCCCAGTCACCCTGCCACTGGGCACAGAGCCTTATTAGCCAGCAGGCCCAGTCACCCTGCCACTGGGCACAGAGCCTTATTAGCCAGCAGGCCCAGGCACCCTGCCACTGGTCTCTCGAAAAACCAAACTCAAAGGAAAAGGGTAGCTGTTTTTCCTTTCTTTTGCGGATGGGTACCCAGTCACCCTGCCACTGGGGGGGAGGAGGGCAGAACACAGCCATGGAGCAGGTTGCAGGCGAATCACCCAAAGAACGGGGCGGGACTTCAGACGAAACACAAGGGTGGGGTTTGACCGCCAACCAATAGGAGAGAAGGGGCGTTTTTGATGCCACTGGGCAGGGTTTAGGTTGTAGTCAGTCTTCACTCTTCAGTGACAGACGTCACAGAACAGAAGCGAGGATCCATGCACGTTTCACAACGGAAATTATTTTATTGTAAAGTAAAGTTAAAGTAGTCTGGTCTGGTCCAGTAAGTAATTCAACAGGAAAATATAATCCCTACCCGAAGAGAAATTTAAATAAACGTTACAATTCAAGGTGCATTTCTGTTGTTGTGCATTTTAGACTCCTATTCCATAACAGTACATTAGCCTATCCAATGTCCATATCAAAAGAGTAATAAAGTTACCCACACGACCACGGACCAAAAATATAAAAGTGCTTTCGTTACACAGAGAATGCGACATTATAAATGAATTCGGCCTATACTTTAATTACCATTCCATATGCTTTGGTATATGTTATATAACAGCTAAATGATAGTTAGGAACCAAATTGACCCTTATGGACCCTAACGGGTCCTCTCAGAGTTAAATTAACATTGATTTTACAATATAAATTGGGTGTGCCAGAGATAGAAATGCCATTAAATGGGGGTCCGTATACCCTAATTCAAATGTACAAGGTTGAATATCACTGCTAGAGCCTCACAAATCTTCAAATGGGGGGGGGGGTCCCCAGGCTAATGAGTATCATGTTGGGGGGTCCTTGACATGAAAAAGTTTGGGAACCCCTGTTATGTAACAAAGTTAATATGAATGCCATGTCCATTTCCATGGTACGTGTTTGTGTGGAACGTCTATCTATCACTGACCACGGACTGGAAAGCCAGTGTTGGTGCCAAATGCTGCTGGGAAATGAACCTGTGGGAACGTTGCACCTGTCTGCATGTGCATCAGTGAGAAACTTAGGGTTATTCATAGTTTTGCCTTTTTTATTTAGTTTGTATTTTTATTTTGGTTTGTCTTTGTGTTGTCAAGCTCAGTTTAGTTTTAGATATTGTTTCATGTGGTTTCCTGGGTTTAGTTTAGTTTGTATGTAGTTTTAGTGTAGCTTTCTTTTAACACAACCTGACATCTGACCCTAAGTAACCCCAGCCTCCTTTCTATATCCTGGTCTTGCTCTCCAGAGATGTGGCCTTTACATTGTTAATAGCACTGGTTCTCAACCATATTCATGTCAAGGACCCCCAAATGAACATGTATATTTGGCCACGCATCCCCATCTGAAACCCAAAAAAGTTTGTGCCAGGCCCAGGCCTGCCAGGGAACCTCATTCTAGAGTTGTCTTGTTAGTGCTTCAACAATAAATCCAAAAATGTTCCAAGATTTTTGATATACTGTAGTGTGTGTGTGTGTGTGTGTGTGTGTGTGTGTGTGTGTGTGTGTGTGCATGCGTGTGTGTGTGTGTGTGCATGCGTGCGTGCGTGCGTGCGTGCGTGCGTGCGTGCGTGCGTGCGTGCATGCGTGTTCAGCCTGAGTTATTAATACTATTCTCGCACCTGCTATGAAACAGCTTAAACGTTGCGTGCTATAATGTTAACATTATGCATTTCAATAAATATTTAATTCAATGCAATACAATAATAGAAATGAAAGAAATAGCACTAAACAATAATTATAATAACTGCCTGTGATAGGTGGTGTCATATGCACACATACACACAGGAGTGTTTTACGCACGCACGCACGCACGCACCCACACACACACACACACACACACACGTGCGCACACACACGCACACATTGTGTGTGCGCACAAAACATCGTAGATATGACAAAACATTACTTAAACATTTGGATCAATTTGGATCAGATTTATGTATGTGTTGCAATAAGTTTCAGGTTGTCAAAACTATCACATCACCAACCTTAACCTTATAACCCTAAACCGTAAGCTCACAAAAACCATGCCCCAACCCAACTTGACCTCAAAACCACGGCCATCTGAGGCGAAACACCCTCAAAAGACCGAGAGAGCCCTGCTACTGTATGTAATGTACATGGGAGAAGTTTCTCTTCCCTTTTTCATGTCATGGGGCGAAAGAGGTACAGTAGAGCAGGTCGTCCAATGATCCATGGGTCGGCGGTTCGAATCCCGTCTCCTCCTGTCTACATGTCGAAGTGTCCTTGGGCAAGACACTGAACCCCAAATTGCTCCCGATGTGCTGGTTGGTGCCTTGCATGGCTTCCGCGGGCCATCGGTGTATGAATGTGTGTGTGAATGGGTGAATGTAATGCACAATCTATGTAAAGCGCCTTGGATAAAGGCGCTATATAAATGCACCATTTACCATTTATGTCGTAAATCCGAGGTGCAAGGCCTCTCTCTCAAGCAAACATCTCTCTCAAGGCCGTGTTATATTTACATTAGATTGGTCAAGAAAGATATATGTCCACAAATATAGTCCTTAAAGCCTTTAAGGACTTTTCTTTGCAACTGAATGGCTGGAAATGTAGTGTTTACATACACTGACACCACGCTAGACAGGAACGCCCAAAAACGTCACATCCGGTTTTAGCCTGGGGTAAGAATTTTCTATGGCTGCCAATGCAACTTGGTCCAATCCTTAATCACACACGGACAAACATCTATGCCGATGCTATCTAACTTGCGGAGGTAGCGTGCCTTGTCCACGGGCAACAGATCTTTCAACGTATGGCATTGCAAAAACGTTTGATAATCGCTACTCTGCTCAATATTGTTTTGAAAATGCCGCAAATTGCATTGCAGTGAACGGGTGAAAATCACAACTTCCCCCGGTTGTGGGCGGAGTCACAGTTTGAGGCGCTGTTTACGCGCCGTGGTGTCAGTGTATAGTACAGTAAACATTCCTTAATGATTAAGGAATGGAAGGTTTCAGTATTTATTCATGATTTTCTCTATTATTGGAAAGGAAGGAATAACAGGAATATAACACTTCAACCCTTTTGCAACCAGATCTTATTTGAATGATGTTTGGGAGACAAGAATCACTTTCCTTGGGTTTGGGAGACAAGAATCACTTTCCTGGGGTTTGGGAGACAAGAATCACTTTCCTGGGGTTTGGGAGACAAGAATCACTTTCCTGGGGTTTGGGAGACAAGAATCACTTTCCTGGGGTTTTTATGAATGATGTTTGGGAGACAAGAATCACTTTCCTGGGGTTTTTATGAATGATGTTTGGGAGACAAGAATCACTTTCCTGGGGTTTTTATGAATGATGTTTGGGAGACAAGAATCACTTTCCTGGGGTTTTTAATGATGTTTGGGAGACAAGAATCACTTTCCTGGGGTTTTTATGATCTTATTTTAATGATGTTTGGGAGACAATAATCAATTTCCTGGGGTTTTTATGATCTTATTTTAATGATGTTTGGGAGACAAGAATCACTTTCCTGGGGTTTTTATGATGTTTGGGAGACAAGAATCACTTTCCTGGGGTTTTTATAATGTTTGGGAGACAAGAATCACTTTCCTGGAGTTTTTATGATGTTTGGGAGACAAGAATCACTTTCCTGGGGTTTTTATGATCTTATTTTAATGATGTTTGGGAGACAAGAATCACTTTCCTGGGGAAATGAAATGAAATGAAATGATTACTATATTTACCCAGGGTATCTGGGCTAAGCTCAATAACTTGTTTCCAGCCAGGCCCTGCTCATAGAACACATTTCATCGTAGTGGTTGATGCCTTGTTCAAGGGCATTTCAGTGGTGGTAATTTTAACGTGTCGGACCGCTGATTCAAACTGGCGACCTTCCGGTATCAAGACCGCTCCGCTATCCGTTCGGCCACCGCTGGGTTTTTATGTATGATGTTTGGGAGACAAGAATCACTTTCCTGGGGTTTTTATGTGGGAGATGTGTGACTAATAATTGTGACTAGAGTACATACATGTGCACCAAAGCATTATCAAGGTCAAGTTTATTTATATGTCCCAAGCTGGGCAATAAAAGCTCTTAAAACACATTACAAACAATATAGTCCACTTGCCAGAATGTGAACCCAGGCATGTTTTTTTTTTATGTTTTCTTTTGTGGCTTTCACCTTTAGTTTATATTTTTATGGAGGGACAGACAGTAGGCTGACTGGAAATGGGGAGAGGGATGGGGGGAAGACATGCAGTAGAGGCCGTCGGGATCGGGAGTCGAACCCGCGGCACACTGCCAGACTGGATTACCAGCCAAGGTGCCTGGACCACTGAGCCATGGCCCAGGCCTGAACCCAGGCATGTTGAGTACACCAAAGTATTATGTTGGAAATGTTGAGTTTTGAGTATGGGTCCCCAGCATGTAGAAACTACCGGATGCTATAACTTGCATATGTTGAGCAATTTTCATAATTGGCATATAATATGTGACCATACCATTAAGAACCTAAAAGGGAAAATCAAATTTCATCATGCTTTAAGTAGCATGTGACATCTGCAACTAGCTCTGGTCCATAGCTCTATAGCCGTTGCATTTAGAGCTATGTTACCGATGACTTCCGGGGCTCGCATGAATGCAGACCAGCCTCTCGTCTTTAGCGTAAATAAAAAGAACGTTTTTGCTACACACCAAAACAAAGGCGGGTTGTGTCATTAGAAAGCATACTTTCCTTAGTGGAAGCACTCTGAGCCCCCCACCACACGTATAAACGGTACTTTTTGGCCAAAAAGGGATTATTTTTCTACCGGAAAAAAATACTTTTAGTTACTCCACTGCGCCCTCTACCGATAATTGCCAAGAGAAAACCTTCCTAGAGAAAATCCCTTTCTGGCCAAAAAGCTCTAAATGCAACGGCATTAGAGCTATGGATGGACCAGAGCTAATCTGCTGTCAAACTAGGGGGTTTTCATGATGCTGAATCCATTCCAAGCATTAGTTTTGCACAATTAACACTGAGCTAAAAACGGCCATAGCGGTCACAAATGTGATGATGTCAGCACATTTGTGTGGCTATGGCCGTTTTTTAGCCCAAGGAGTTGTTTTTTTCATATAAAAGGTCCATTATTACTTGCGCAAGTCATAACCTTGATATGAAAATGGTTGAAAACCATGAACTGCTTAACGCATTCTGTCCGGTAACCCATTTGTGTTTTTTTAGCATTAAGTTATACTTTAGCTATTGAAAAATAGCAAATCTACAAGCTCATAGCGTGCACCAAGTGCCGCGCTACGAGCTTGTAGGTCTGCTATTTTTGAAAAATCATGAAAATGTGGCGCAAATCTTTGTGTGTATATTCTTTCAGAGCGAACGTTTTTCTCTCTTTGCTTCTGGGGGGGGGGGGGTCCCTGGAACAACATATTTTCAGATGGGGGTCGGCGGCCAAATACATATAATTTTTGGGTTCCTCGACATGAAATATTGAGAACCACTGACATAGAAACATAGGTCATTTCAGAAAACTGTCAGGATTTAGAAGACATTTTTTAAATGTAGACGTCAGGCCTAAATGGGATACGATGGGTAGCCTAAAGAGTTCAGGATTTATTTGACACAATTTACAGTGAGGATAAAATATGTATAAACACAGTAGCTCAGGGTTGAGACCTCCTAAATACAAAACATAAATCCTATACTCCTTACCTAAAGGAAACCAAGAAAAGGCCTATATCTCCTGAGTCCTATAGGAGATAACTAACAAAACAATCACACCCGTGTGAAGTAAGGGGCGCAAATATATTAAAGTCTAACTCATGTTGATTAGGAAGATGTAAAACAAACCGATGCCAACACAAACATTAAACGCCATTAACATTAAAGAGACAATATGACGTAATGAGTTACAAAATGACGTAAGTTTTCCCTTCATTGTCAATGGCGTTGATTAAACAAACATTGAACTAAAGACAAACATTAAACCTGTATATAGGACCTATAGTGCTCCTCAAAAACAGAGAACAATAAAGTGAATAACAAAACCAGTGGTCACCCGCCCCTACACACCCATGACATTATAGGCCTACATTATCATAATTCTAAAACTGAACAAAGTGTGCTGGTGTTTGGAAGCCATATCTGTATAGTCCACAGGAGCCAATCAGTAGCTAGCTCCCCTACAGTAGCCAATCACTGCACACTCAGCCACCATTAGGGCTGTAACGATACATTTTAGAACAGTGGTTCTCAACCAGTGGTCCAGGGACCACCAGTGGTCCTTGAGCAGGTTCCAGGTGGTCCAACTGGTCCCCAGCTCTAAATGGAGAGGTGGTATAACCAAATGGACCCTTTATAGATATTGGATCTTTAATTTACAATAAGTCCACGTAAATCGTTAAGCAAACATCCGTCGGCGACGGCGACATTGGTTCCCATGGTGACGCGTCCATGCAGCATGTGTCAAACATTTTTTTTTTAAACACTCCGTCGCGCATCAGCTAACTTGCCAATATTGCTTAATTCTTACATGCGTGCTGGACATGATCAGCAGTGGAAAGAGGAAGGTGCTGGAGCAATCTCTGTTATTCTAAAACCGTTTTAATAAACAAACATGGTTAATATGACATATGGCAGTGTTATTTAGGGTGACCAGATCCCAACTGTTCATTTGAGGGACAGAAGTATCTCTTGTGTTGGACAAGTGAGATGGGGGGACCCCCGTCCCCCCATCTCACTTGCAGGAAGAGAGAGAGCCTTACAACAGAAGGCCAACTGTTAGGGGACTAACTATTAGGACATTTGAACACTGATGCAATTGCCTGTCATCAGTCATAATGTGGGACAGGGTCTCAATTTGTGGGACGCCTGAAAAGTCTTGGAAATGAGGGACTGTCCCACGCAAAGAGGGACATCTGGTCACCCTAGTGTTATTTCTTCATTCAGAGCATGCCAACACATTACACAGCATAAGAGAGGTGATGGAGCAATCAGTGTTAATGTGACAGCTATAATTTCAATAAACATGGTTATGACATGGCGTTGTAGACACTACGTGTAAGTGTACATGGGTTCTGCCGTAGTAGAAAGGGCTGCGACGGAGAGCAGGTTTATGTATCGAGCACTGATTCATTTCCGGTTGCCGGAGCCGACTGCCGTAGCCGTCGTTGCTTAAAGTCGCTAGACAGAATCCTTCCTTGTACCTCCATATTTCAACTTTCTTCTTATTTTATTATTTATTCATTTTTTGGGGTCTAAATGTATGCCCTGCTACTTCATACTACAGTGTGACACAAAAGTAACAAAAACAACACAAACTAGAAAAAGTGCCCTTCCGGGCACAGGTCTCCACCAGGAGGATAGGAGTGTGTGTGATGTTTGGCAAAATGTTTAGGAGGATGTTTTGTTTTTGCAACAATTTTCTTCATTTTGTTGAGGAAATGCAGAGCCAGATCACTCATAGCATCTCTAAGGATAGAATTCTGGATGAGCAGGACATGTGCAGCATTTTGTACAAAACGGGCGACTTCTGAAAACTTTGGAAGGCAATCTTAGCCAATCAGTGTACAATCTGAGAAATCCAACAGACTCGTCTTGATCACATGACTACAGAGATCATGTGTACCGTTTGCCATTTCTTCATACGCCTTTGATGGCAATTGGATGATTTGAGGCATTTTGTTCCAAAAATGTGTTTTGCAAAAATCAACCTGTTGGTGGCGCTATAACAGGCCAATGTGAAAAGGGTGGGATATATTCCTCAGCCTAGTAAGAAAATGTGTGAAAGATTTCACGTAAATTGCATGCTGCGTTCATGATTTGAGGCTTTTGTTCAAAACAGGGCAATCTTGCAAACTGTGAAAGCCAATTATAACCAATTAGGATGGAATATGAAATATGGGACAGATCCAACTTGAGCACATGACCATAGAGATACTGTGTAACGATTTGTGAGATTTTTGAACAGAATGTGGAGGAGTAATATCAAAAAATGTGTTTTACAAAAGTCGGCCTCCTGGTGGCGCTATAAAAGGCAGATGCGGAAAATGCAGGTCAAAGGTTTGTCCTCGGCCTCTGGGGAGTGAGCATGTAACGTTTCACGCAGATCGGTGCAGTTTTAGGTAACAAATGTGAAAAGCTGCCTCATGGTGGCGCTATAACAGGCCGTTCTGGAAAATGTGGGGCAGAGGTTCATCGTTGGCATCCAGGGAGTGTGTGTGCAAAGTTTGGCATCGACCGGGTTAACGGTGCCGGAGATTAGCTGTTCACAGACGGACGGAAGGACGGAAGGAAGGACGGACGGAAGGACGGACACACGGACGGAGTGCAAAACATACTCTCTCCCCATGCCTTCGGCCTGGTGGAGACAATAAGTTGATCTACAAGCTCAATGCGTGGCAAAAAATAAAGTTGATGTTAAAGTGATTACGTCATTTTATGGATTTTCTAAATATGGAATCAATATCAGTATAATCAGTATTAAATGATAACTATATTGGAACACATGGTTCATGTTTATGTTTCCTGAAAGGTATACCAGGTTTTCACACAAGAGGTTTCCACCCGACACAGTGACTATATATAAACACATAACTAGATAAGATGGAGCGTTCTCACTGCTCCAGTATTAGATGTACGTTTAATGCTGTGCCCCCCCACAAAATGACCGGAACTACTTCATATTCACCAAAACCAGAGCAGAACTCCCACCACGGGATTTGGGCGATCAATTAATGCAGTTGCAACCACTATATTAATGGCAAGTATTTCTATTATACAACTTAAGTGTACTGTCCCTTTAAGTAAAACATACCACAATGTAAAGTATAATATATAAAATGCACCCTTTAAAAATATAGTATTCAAAATAGGAATAAAAGTATAGTATAGTTAACTAAAACTAATGAAATAATGAAAACTATGATTGACAAAACATTTTAGTTTACTAAAATAAAAATAGCAAGGCTTTACAAAAACCCATAACTAACTGAAGCTGTGTTGTGTTTACAAAACTAACTAAAACCAAAGTATGTTCACGTACAAGGAATTTGACTGAGCGTATTTCCCTCTGACACATGGAGAACTATACTGGAATAATGAACTGATAAAATGGTATTTATAAATGAATGAAATACATGACATTATGATGCTTACTTGTTTTATTAGAGTCATTACAGAGAAGGGAATGACAATGAGTTAATTAGTTTCACTCATGCTATGATCACATTTTACAATTAATAACAGTCTATAATAATTCTGTTTTGTAAATATGAAATAAAAACCCAAGAACGTAATCCAGTATCCAGGCAAGAGTCGTAACCAGAGGAGGTGAAACTATAACTTCAGATCAGACAGATATTCAGAAACAGGTATTATCAGACAGGAAGGTTCAGAACTCGTGGTATACTTGCTATACAAGTGTTAACTTGTAGATCGGCTATTTTAGACAAAGAGATCTGGTTTAGAGGGGGGAAAAGGAGCTGACCAAGTACAGAGCCCTGGGAGACACCGGTCGATGACGTACATTCGTAAATAAATTACACCCCCATGAGGTCTTGAATTCATGGAGAGTGTTTTGTTTCTGTCTCATTACTGAACCAATAATGTGTGTGTACAAAAGTATTGACATCATACTTAAAAGTATAAGTACTCATTATGATTGGCCATTTTTTTTTTTGCCTTAGCCTGTATTTCTTCCTTTCTTTCTTTGGAAATGTTTCAAAAAAATGTCAAACCTTTTCAAAAATAGCAGATCTCACACAACGTGTTGCATTGCTACGCGTTGTGTGAGCTTGTAGCACTGCTATTTTTTAATAGATGAAATATTATATAGAGGGCTTGATTGCTTAATGTGTATTTTTATTCTAAATCTAGAAAGCAACTTGTAACTAAATGTTTCAGTGGAGTAAAAAAGTTAAATCTTTGCTATTCAGATATAGATGCATAAAGTATATTGAAAAATGGAAATACTCAAGTAAGTAAAAGTAGCTCAAAAATGCACAATACTTGAGTAAATGTAATTAGTTACTTTCCACCACTGCATATGACAGTGTGTAGACTGGGTTTAACTCCTTAGAATCCTGAGCTGTGTTTGAAGTGTCAGATAGTGAATCTGTCTGTCTGTCTGTCTGTCTGTCTGTCTGTCTGTCTGTCTGTCTGTCTGTCTGTCTGTCTGTCTGTCTGTCTGTCTGTCTGTCTGTCTGTCTGTCTGTCTATCCATCCTGTGTTTGAAGTGTCAGATAGTGAATCTATTCGTCTGTCTGTCTGTCTGTCTGTCTGTCTGTCTGTCTGTCTGTCTGTCTGTCTGCCTGTCTGTCTGTCTGTCTGTCTGTCTGTCTGTCTGTCTGTCTGTCTGTCCTGTGTTTCAGATAGTGAATCTATTCGTCTGTCTGTCCGTCCTGCTCGTCTCTTCTGGGTTGAGGTCTGACCTTCATACTGATGGACTTCAGGGAATACTGCATGGTACCTTTCCAATGATACCATACAACACCAACACTACTAGGTGAGCCAGTATAATCTCCCCACAGATAAACGCCATTGGGATTAGAATTATGACAAATGTTGTACCAGTACCCCCCCAGAAATAGTCTAGCACAATGTACTGATGAATGGCTATCCTGGTCTCGGTCTAGAGTGGAGAATCTCTGTCCATTGTGAGTGCTCAGTGAGTCTCCTGTGTGGAAAGAGTTAAAAAGAGAATGTAATGCAGTACACTATCTTCATCATCATCATCATCATCATCATCATCATCATCATCATAAAAGTATAAGTACTCATGATGATTGGCCTGTTTTCTTTTCCTTTCTTTCTGTTGAAATGTTTAAAAAAAAAAGTCAAACCGTTTAAAAAATAGCAGATCTACAAGCTCACACAACGTGTTGCATTGCTACGCGCTGTGTGAGCTTGTAGCTCTGCTATTTTTTAATAGATGAAATATTATATAGAGGGCTTCGATTGCTTAATGTGTATTTTTATTCTAAATCTAGAAAGCAACTTGTAACTAAATGTTTCAGTGGAGTAAAAAAGTTAAGACTTTGCTATTCAGATATAGATGCATAAAGCATTGAAAAATGGAAATACTCAAGTAAGTAAAAGTAGCTCAAAAGTGCACAATACTTGAGTAAATGTATTTAGTTACTTTCCACCACTGCATATGTATATAAAGTCTGTCTGTCTGTCTGTCTGTCTGTCTGTCTGTCTGTCTGTCTGTCTGTCTGTCTGTCTGTCTGTCTGTCTGTTTGTCTGTCTGTCTGTCTCAAACACTCACTCTGCGTGCGTGCGTGCGTGTGTGCGTGCGTGCGTGCGTGCGTGCGTGCGTGCGTGCGTGATAGCAGTTATTGGTGGAAATCACTTACTTCTTTAGTGCCTTATACTTAACTTCATGTGCATATACAGTACTGTCCTGTATCTGCTGTCTTATGCTGCTATGTGTAAGTAGATATATTGAGTTGTATTAAATGTCATCCACTACTTTACACCCGGAAACCAGCGGTGACAACAAAGGTGATTTCTAAACATACCTGCTCCTCCGTCCGTGAAGCGATCCAAGTGCAGCATGTATCCATGGTCCTCAGAGTCGATGTAGAAGTTGCTGTACTGAGCGTGTGCAGAGTTCCCACTGAAGTCCTCCATGTCCACTCTGAGCTCACTTCTCTTGTAGGTCAGATTGTAGAGGTTCTCCAGACCTAAAGGGCATACAGACCAGTGTTTTATTGAAGGATCACGTCACCCATTTTCAACATGTCTTCATATATTTGGTCCTCCGTAATGCTCATTATTATAATAGTTATGGTACTATTTATGTCTTCTCACCTAGCCAGTATTCTCCATCCACATTGCCAAAGCCTCTCTTGTATTGGTCCCAGGGTCTGGTGAATCCCACTGAGCCATCCATCCGTCTCTGGAAAACCTGCAGTGAAAGTGTGTGTGTGTGAGATAGAGAGAGAGAGAGAGAGAGAGAGAGAGAGAGAGAGAGAGAGGATAGAAATATCATTGAATAACAAAAGCTCTGCTTGTCCAATATAAAATACCACTGTCTTGATGTTATTATTGAGCGCTTAACAACAAATGTTACACGTGCATATCTCACATGTTTATATAAAAGGTAAGGTGTGTAAATTGAAGCATGCATACAGTTTAAGTTGACACTTAAGCCCAAACCACACCAAAGGGTCAGGTTGGGAACTTAAGGGACAACACGTTTTTTTAAGGTAAACCACATCAACGCAACGTTTACCTTAAAAAAATGTTTTGTTCCCAACCCCAACCTTTGGTGTGGTTTGGGCTTAAAATGTCAGATCAAAACAAAATATGGGAGTCAGAACTAAACTCTTTATGTTCCTGCAAAATGTCCTGCAAATGTCTCTGACAAATAATATATTTTTTCAGAGACTGAAAGCTGCAGTAAGTCATACTTTATGTTATGATCGTAATCATTGCTGTAGACTAGAATGTTTGTTCAGTAACACGGGCCTCCCTGTCTCCCCAGCTCTTTAGTAATCATACAATTCAGGACCAATTTGATCCAATGAGGAGAGAGACCTCGTAGAGGATAAACAAATGATATTGCAAGCAGTGACACAAAGATCTGGACCACTATAAAAATGAAGCTGATAAATGGGGAAGTCTATCCTGATTGGCTGAAACTGGCAACCCACCTGAAAATGTATTTCCTGGTTATTAATATCTGGGGGGGGGGGGGGGGGGGGGGGGGGGACTCGGGGGGATACAGTATAAATGCACTGAACAAACACTTTAAATGATTATTATCGGAATAGATTTAAACAAGTTTTAACCGAAAAATATAACAGTGGCATGACATCATCCTTACTGTCCATTTCCCTCCATCGGTGTCCATGTCACAGTAGGCCTGCACAGCAGTATCATCGTCAACAGGATAGATGGTGTGGATCCCACTGACAGCTCTGTTGTCTAGACTGTAGACATCAGCACAGTCTCTTGGCAGGGAACTCACAACCACCGGAGTGAGGAGACACACGACCAACACCACGGGAAATGTCTAGGATTTCAAATGGGATGATAAACAAAATGTGTTGTTGTTTATATTAGGCATTACATTTAGGCATCTATAGCAGAGCCTCTTAATCCAGAGCCATTTAGTAAGAACATAATACATTAAATGCATAAAGATAGTAATCTATAGGATCATAGGTAAACCAAGAATCATGCAGTCCAACAGTAGAATGTGCACCAAGAACACAGACTACTGTAGGCCTAATGAATTTAATACAATAGTTCATATATTGGTCACAGTATGAAGATATATGTTCACATTTTAAAATATATTTTATAATATCGTCACTGTCGGGCAGAAACCTATTATCTCCATGTTTAAACTTTGTTTTTTCGTTAATTAATGCTAGCCTGGCTAATAAGCCAGACTCAAATCACACTGTCGTGTGGTATTTGAGTCTGGAGATGCTGTGTATGGATCTTCTTTCCCGGGGGGGGCGGGTTCAAACATTTTCTCTTTGACGCAATTGGTCAGAGCTACTGTCAGTCAAAGGTCTCAAGCATTGAACGTCACTGTACCAAAGCCCGCCCATATTGCATACCGTGTGCTGATTGGCCACACCAGTTCTCTGGTGTAGGAAATGGGCGTACAATTGAGCCTCTCCAGACCGTAATCCGCCGGCAGGCAATTTTCTTTTTGCCAACAGCCAATTCGGTCTGCCTTATTAGCCAGACTAAATTAATGCCACTTGATCATCAAAGCGTCACGTTTTGAGCCTGTCATTTTACCAATTTTAAATTTCAATGCTGAAAACAGTTTTGGACGTTTCCACCCTACAGAGACAATATTCCATATTCATTGAATAATGTTTGGACACGGTCCCTGTCGCACCATTCAAATACATTTAGCCCATTCAGCACGGGAACCCCTTTTGGTGTTTTAGGCATTATGTTACACTTTAGCTATTGAAAAATAGCAGATCTACGAAGTGCCGCGTTACGAGCTTGTAGATCTGCTATTTTTGAAAAACCTTGAAAATGTGGCGCAAATCATTGAATATATATAATCTTTCAGATGGTGGTCCGCGGCCAAATACAGATAATTCTAGGGGACCTTGACATGAAAAAAGGTTGAGCACCACTGGTATAGAAACATAGGTTTTCCCCCCCAAAAAAACATGATTTAGAAGATTTTATTTTAGAATCGGGCTCAGTCGTAAAGTAAAGTATAAAGTAAATAAGTAGGCCTAAGTAAGTAAAGTAAATAAGTAAGTAAATAAATAAGTAAATCAGTTTAGGGATAAAGGGTTCCTGTCTTCCTGCACTAGTCAAACATACAAATGGTTGTTCTCTCAAGAGGTCAGTGAAATACTCACCATGCTGGTTCAGAGAGTCCTCCAGACAGCTGCTACAGAGTCCTTGGTTGAGGATCCTTTATATCCAGTAAGGTTACCACCAAAACGCCTTCAATGTCAACGTGTTCATGTGGAACGTCCCATGGCTGACTGGAAAACCAGTGTTGGTGCCAAATTCTGCCGGGAAATTAACCTGTGGGAACTTTGCACTTTGCACTCTGTCAGCAGGAGCAGCGTAGGTTTATGTACAGTAGATGTATTAATAGTTTTTGCCTTTTTGTCTATATTTCATTTTGACTTTGTGTTTTAAATTTCAGCTTGCTTTGAGTTTGTTTTTAATGTGGGTTTGTTGGTTTAGTTTAGTTTTTTTAAGCAGCACTATATATGTTCCTTTTTATGTCATTTTGTCAGTTTTTAATTTGCTCGATTCAGTATTTTTTAGATATTTGATATTCACTTTATCAGACATGCCGAGTTCCTATACAAACCCATTGTAACTTAAAACTCATTTTAACCATGATAGATTCATAGAAAACACCTGTCCTTGGTTCTGGTGACTGATTCCTTCTAATATGTGAGGAGGCCATGTTTTTTTCTTTTCAATTCTTTTCATTTATTTATGCACAATTCTATGTACAGCAGCAGCTATATAAATCTATGTAAAGAGCTTTGGATAAAAACACGATATAAGTGCACCATTTACCATTTATGTAATGAATCTAACATGAATGTTTAAAATGGAGTTTGAAGTTATACGATGGCTTTGTACTTTGTATAGGAGGGGTATGAAATGAATATCAAATATCTAAATAAATAATACTGAATGGAGCAACTTAAAAACTGTCTGGGGTGTCCACATAAGCCTGAGTAGACGATAAAATGACCACGTTTGAAAGTGGAATATCCCCACACAGGTCAGGTCAGGACACTCTCTCACACACACACACACACACACACACACACACACACACACACACACACACACACACACACACACACACACACACACACACACACACACACACACACACACACACACACACACACACACACACACACACACACACACACACACACACACACACACACACACACACACACACACACACACACACACACACACGCAGGACTCAAGGCCTCGTTTGCTCTGTCCAACTTATCATTGACCTCGGATTACGATTAAAGGACTTCATAGCACATACACATAACCATGCAACTTTAAGACACACTATTTAAGGCTAACAACTTAACTTTTGTACACGACTACAGTGTATCCCCACTACAGTGTATACAGCTTTTTCATAGATCTCATAGATATAGCTTCATAGATTATCATCAGTGCTGCATGTGTAAATTAGTCTTTTTTTGTTCATTTCAGACTTTTAACTACAGTAAACCCACCATACTGTTCTGGGTTTGCTCCTTTTCCCCCAAACCCAAACCTGAAAATAGTATAGATCTACAATTTTTCAGGAAATGAAAATAAAATTGTGTGGAAGATCTATTCCTGACTGACTGAGAAACTAGTGTTCATGCCCAATGCTGGGAACTTTGCAGCTGTGGCACAGAGCCTTATCAGCCAGCAGGCCCAGTCACCCTGCCACTGGGCACAGAGCCTTATCAGCCAGCAGGCCCAGTCACCCTGCCACTGGGCACAGAGCCTTATTAGCCAGCAGGCCCAGTCACCCTGCCACTGGGCACAGAGCCTTATCAGCCAGCAGGCCCAGTCACCCTGCCACTGGGCACAGAGCCTTATTAGCCAGCAGGCCCAGTCACCCTGCCACTGGGCACAGAGCCTTATTAGCCAGCAGGCCCAGTCACCCTGCCACTGGGCACAGAGCCTTATTAGCCAGAAGGCCCAGTCACCCTGCCACTGGGCACAGAGCCTTATCAGCCAGCAGGCCCAGTCACCCTGCCACTGGTCTCTCGAAAAACCAAACTCAAAGGAAAAGAGGGTAGCTGTTTTTCTTTTCTTTTGCGGATGGGTACCCAGTCACCCTGCCACTGGCTTCGGTGCATATGTTCACGTGGTTTAGACAGAGCAGCTCTGGGCAGGGGGGTGGGGGGAGGAGGGCAGAACACAGCCATGGAGGAGCAGGTTGCAGGCGAATCACGCAAAGAACGGGGCGGGACTTCAGACGAAACACAAGGGTGGGGTTTGACCGCCAACCAATAGGAGAGAAGGGGCGTTTTTGATGCCACTGGGCAGGGTTTAGGTTGTAGTCAGTCTTCACTCTTCAGTGACAGAAGACACAGAACAGAAGCGAGGATCCATGTACGTTTCACAACGGAAATTATTTTATTGTAAAGTAAAGTTAAAGTAGTCTGGTCTGGTCCATTAAGTAATTCAACAGGAAAATAGAATCCCTACCCGAAGAGAAATTTAAATAAACGTTACAATTCAAGGTGCATTTCTGTTGTTGTGCATTTTAGACTCCTATTCCATAACAGTACATTAGCCTATCCAATGTCCATATCAAAAGAGTAATAAAGTTACCCACACGTCCACGGACCAAAAATATAAAAGAAACAACATCAGTGCTTTCGTTACACAGAGGATGCGACATTATAAATGAATTCGGCCTATACTTTAATTACCATTCCATATGCTTTGGTATATGTTATATAACAGCTAAATGATAGTTAGGAACCAAATTGACCCTTATGGACCCTAACGGGTCCTCTCAGAGTTAAATTAACATTGATTTTACAATATAAATTGGGTGTGTCAGAGATAGAAATGCCATTAAATGGGGGTCCGTATACCCTAATTCAAATGTAAAAGGTTGAATATCACTGCTAGAGCCGCACAAATCTTCAAATGGGGGGGTCCCCAGGCTAATGAGTATCATGTTGGGGGGTCCTTGACATGAAAAAGTTTGGGAACCCCTGTTATGTAACAAAGTTAATATGAATGCCATGTCCATTTCCATGGTACGTGTTAGTGTGGAACGTCTATCTATCACTGACCACGGACTGGAAAGCCAGTGTTGGTGCCAAATGCTGCTGGGAAATGAACCTGTGAGAACGTTGCACCTGTCTGCATGTGCATCAGTGAGAAACTTAGGGTTATTCATAGTTTTGCCTTTTTTATTTAGTTTTTATTTTTATTTTGGTTTGGCTTTGTGTTGTCAAGCTCAGTTTAGTTTTAGAACTTTTTGAATGTGGGTTCCTTGGTTTAGTTTAGTTTGTATGTAGTTTTAGTGTAGCTTTCTTTTAACACAACCTGACATCTGACCCTAAGTAACCCCAGCCTCCATTCTATATCCTGGTCTTGCTCTCCAGAGATGTGGCCTTTACATTGTTAATAGCACTGGTTCTCAACCATATTCATGTCAAGGACCCCCAAATGAACATGTATATTTGGCCACGCATCCCCATCTGAAACCCCAAAAGGTTTGTGCCAGGCCCAGGCCTGTGATTTGAGTCTGGCTTATTAGCCAGGCTAAGGCCTGCCAGGGATCCTCATTCTAGAGTTGTCTTGTTAGTGCTTCAACAATAAATCCAAAAATGTTCCAAGATTAATTTTTTTGATATAGTGTGTGCGTGTAGAAATGAAATAAATAGCACTAAACAATAATTATAATAACTGCCTGTGATAGGTGTTGTCATATGCACACATACATACAGGAGTGTTTTACGCAAGCACGCACGCACGCACGCACGCACGCACCCACACACACACACACACACACACACACACGCGCACCCACCCACACACACACACGTGCGCACACCCGCGCACACATTGTGTGTGCGCGCACAACATCGTAGATATGACAAAACATTACTTAGTACTTAAACATTTGGATCAATTTGGATCAGATTTATGTATGTGTTGCAATAAGTTTCAGGTTGTCAAAAACACACACACACACACACACACACACACACACACACACACACACACACACACACACACACACACACACACACACACACACACACACACACACACACACACACACACACACACACACACACACACACACACACAGTGACACACACACAGACCTATAGGCTACTGCTCAAACACAGACCCACCAAAGCCCTGTTGTCATGGCGACCATCAGAAACACGAGGGCCGTTTCCGTTGGATGCTGTGCAGAGAAAAGAAGCATGCCTTTGAAACACCCTCAAAAGACCGAGAGAGCCCTGCTACTGTATGTAATGTATATATCTGCTACTGTATGTAATGCTACTGTATGTAATGTATATATCCACATGGGCGACGTTTCTCTTCCCTTTTTCATGTCGTAAATCCGAGCTGCAAGGCCTCTCTCTCAAGGCCGTGTTATATTTTACATTAGATTGGTCAAGAAAGATATATGTCCACCAATATAGTCCTTAAAGCCTTTAAGGACTTTTTTTTGCAACTGAATGGCTGGAAATGTAGTGTTTACATACACTGACACCACGCTAGACAGGAACGCCCAAAAACGTCACATCCGGTTTTAGCCTGGGGTAAGAATTTTCTATGGCTGCCAATGCAACTTGGTCCAATCCTTAATCACATACGGACAAACATCTATGCCGATGCTATCTAACCTGCGGAGGTAGCGTGCCTTGTCCACGGGCAACAGATCTTTCAACGTATATGGCATTGCAAATACGTTTGATAATCGCTACTCTGCTCAATATTGTTTTGAAAATGCCACAAATTGCATTGCAGTGAACGGGCGAAAATCACAACTTCCCCCGGTGGTGGGCGGAGTCACAGTTTGAGGCGCTGTTTACGCGCCGTGGTGTCAGTGTATAGTACAGTAAACATTCCTTAATGATTATGGTTTCAGTATTTATTTATGATTTTCTCTATTATTGGAAAGGAAGGAATAACAGGGATAACACTTCAACCCTTTTGCAACCAGATCTTATTTGAATGATGTTTGGGAGACAAGAATCACTTTCCTGGGGTTTGGGAGACAAGAATCACTTTCCTGGGGTTTGGGAGACAAGAATCACTTTCCTGGGGTTTTTATGATGTTTGGGAGACAAGAATCACTTTCCTGGGGTTTTTATGATGTTTGGGAGACAAGAATCACTTTCCTGGGGTTTTTATGATGTTTGGGAGACAAGAATCACTTTCCTGGGGTTTTTATGATGTTTGGGAGACAATAATCACTTTCCTGGGGTTTTCATGGGAGATGTGTGACTAATAATTGTGACTACAGTACATACATGTGCACCAAAGCATTATCAAGGCCAAGTTTATTTATATGTCCCAAGGTGGGCAATAAAAGCTCTTAAAACACATTACAAACTGTAACGAAGACTCTGACTAGGACGATGGGCTATATGACATATGACATGTCTAGTATGACAATCCTTATATTTGGCCCAAGCCGACCTAGTGCTGATATCAGATAGATGTGGTAGAACCATATATGGATAGATCTAACTGGCTTAGTCATCGTGACAAGCATAGTCGGAGAGTATATAACAAGGGTCGGCTTCAGGGAGCAGGCAGAAGTCGAAGCATCCTGGTTCAAGTTCTAACCGGACACCACTGCGGAGGTCCTAACAAGTAACCAGCAATAGAGCTTTGAGCTATTTTATATGGTCCTTCGAGCCGGATTAGGACTTACCGCAGTAACGGGATGCTGAAGTCTTCCAGACACATACGAACCAAGGTATCTGGCTTTACAACCCATATACCTTGAATAGCGTCTATTACTTTTGACACGAGTCTTCTAGATGAGACAGAATAACTGGCTAATGGCTAAGCAATTCGTAGAGCATTGAAGTAGAGGTACGGCAGCAGGCCAGCTCTTCGGAGAATGGGGCTGGCGCGAGCAGCCAATTGGAGAATTGGGGCCTGGAAAGTGATGGCCGGATAGCCGCGGGACAGTCGATTTCGGAAGCTCCAGCGGCAAATTAAAGATTTAGTAGTTGAGCAGACTCGCTTGACTAATTTGATATCATCATCAGGCCTTGGATATAGTGACCCTGGCCAACCCCTGACTCAGTGGCAAGATTCTAACCAGATGGTAACCCAGTTGCTGCCAGAGTCTGAACACTCTGGCAGTCCTGGCTGCTCCGTAGGTGAGCAGCAGTATCTCGAAGCCGTGAGATCCCCTCTGCTGTCAGAGCACGAACGCTCTGACAGTCCTGGTTGCCCCTCAGGTGGGCAGCATCATCTCGAAGCTGTGAGATGCACCCTGTTGCCGCCAGAGCACGAACGCTCTGGCGGTCCTGGCTGCTCCTTAGGTGAGCAGCAGCGTCTCAAAGCTGTGAGACCCGCCCTGTTGCCACCAGAGCATGAACGCTCTGGCTGTCCTGGCTGCTCCTTAGGTGAGCAGAAGCGTCTCGAAGCTGTGAGACCCACCCTGTTGCCAGAATCTGGATGCCAGCGTCTCGAAACTGTGAGACCCGCCCTGTTGCCACCAGAGCATGAACGCTCTGGCGGTCCTGGCTGCTCCCTAGGTGAGCAGAAGCGTCTCGAAGCTGTGAGACCCACTGTAAAATAGCTCGAACCAGTGCTGATTATTTCGTTAGGACCCGCTACAGTGGTGTTCGATACGAACTTAACCGGGATGTGGAAACCTCTACTTCAATGCTCTACGAGTTGCTTAGCCATTAGCCAGTTATTCTGTCTCATCTAGAAGACTCGTACCCAAGGTAATAGAAGCCATTCAAGGTATATGGGTTGTAAAGCCAGATACCTTGATTCGTATATGTTGACCTGTTGGAGATACCGCGTGCGTTGCCTGGAATCTCAGGTTTAGAAGCCATGGGAGCCGCCTTTTATTCTGTGCAAGTCTAGTGTTACGATGATGTCACCACTGTGTATATCCATCTTTGGAGTTTCTACATTAATCTGATGTCAGCGCTGGATATCGCTGTTGTCTCCATATATGGGACTATGGGTTATCCCATATATGGAACTCTAAGTGAAAGCCTTCGCAAAACAGCCACCCCCAGATTTCCCATGGAAATATGTAAAATATCAAGAAGGCTTGAACAGTCAGCCATTCAGGCCACCCCATTGAGGGCATCCAAGCGTCCCGCTTTCTTCCTTTGATGTTACGGTGGGTCATAAAAACCTCAAGATCAAATCACATGCCACCCATTAAAGGCGTTCCCTGTCAATGGGTCAGAGTCAGCCAACCCATGCAGTTCCAGTTTGAAGTAACGCCCTTTTGACCGTATCAAGGGTGGTCCACAACTTCGGACCCAGGCTTCTACAACACCACGCCACCACTTCGGCCCTGGCGTCTACAACACCACGCCACCACTTCGACCCTGGCGTCTACAACACGACGCCATCACTTCAACCCTGGCTACTTTCAAGGAGGTGATCATGTCCAGTGCTCTCTCTCTCTCTCTCTCTCTCCTGCACATCAACAGTGCTCTCTCTCTCCTCTCACTCTCCTGCACATCACCAGTGCTCTCTCTCTCCTGCACATCACCAGTGCTCTCTCCTGCACATCACCAGTGCTCTCACGGTGTTCACCAGAACCTTCTGACTCTAAGGGTCGGGGAGGTCTCGCAGCTCCGAGACGCTGGCATCCAGACTCTGGTAACAGGGTGGGTCTCACAGCTTCGAGATGCTGCTGCCCACCTGAGGGGCAGCCAGGGCTGTCAGAGCGTTCTGAACGAGACCCTCGTCGGATGTTGTATCTTGCTGGTGAACGAGACCCTCGTCGGATGTTGTATCTTGCTGGTGAACGAGACCCTCGTCGGATGCTGTGTCTTCCTGGGAGTGGAGCCCTCGTCGGATGCTGTGTCTTCCTGGTGAACGAGACCCTCGTCGGATGCTGTGTCTTCCTGGTGAACGAGACCCTTGTCGGATGCTGTGTCTTCCTGGTGAACGAGACCCTTGTCGGATGTTGTATCTTGCTGGTGAGCGGGACCCTCGTCGCCTGCTGTATCTTCCTGCTCCTCGTCGGCTGCTGCTTCTTCCTGCTCCTCGTCGGCTGCTGTATCTTCCTGCTCCTCGTCGGCTGCTGCATCTTCCTGCTCCTCGTCGGCTGCTGTATCTTCCTGCTCCTCGTCGGCTGCTGCTTCTTCCTGCTCCTCGTCGGCTGCGGTATCTTCCTGCTCCTCGTCGGCTGCTGTATCTCTCTGCTCCTCGTCGGCTGCTGTATCTTCCTGCTCCTCGTCGGCTGCTGTATCTTCCTGCTCCTCGTCGGCTGCTGTATCTTCCTGCTTCTCGTCGGCTGCTGCATCTTCCTGCTCCTCTTCGGCTGCTGTATCTTCCTGCTCCTCGTCGGCTGCTGTATCTTCCTGCTCCTCGTCGGCTGCTGTATCTTCCTGCTCCTCGTCGGATGCTGTATCTTCCTGTTCCTCGTCGGCTGCTGCATCTTCCTGCTCCTCTTCGTCCTCGGTAGATTCCGCCATCGGTGGTATATCCATCGTAGTCTTGATGTCCGAGCCTGCTCTGCTGTCCCAAGAATCGATTCCCATGCCGTTTTGAAGATGAACTCTCCTGTCCTACGCCGGGTCCTTCAATCTCTGCTGGACATGGAAATCCCACAACGTCGGGTCCCTGGCATCCAACCAACTGATGCCCAGAACCTCCGGAGCCCACCTGCTCCGAAGGCGAAGTGTGTCCCACCACTTCGGATCCCTGGCATCTAACCAACTGATGTCCAGAACCTCCGGAGCCCACCTGCTCCGAAGGCGAAGTGTGTCCCACCACTTCGGGTCCCTGGCATCTAACCAACTGATGTCCAGAACCTCCGGAGCCCACCTGCTCCGAAGGCGAAGTGTGTCCCACCACTTCGGATCCAAGGCGAAGTGTGTCCCACCACTTCGGATCCCTGGCATCTAACCAACTGATGTCCAGAACCTCCGGAGCCCACCTGCTCCGAAGGCGAAGTGTGTCCCACCACTTGGGGTCCCTGGCATCTAACCAACTGATGTCCAGAACCTCCGGAGCCCACCTGCTCCGAAGGCGAAGTGTGTCCCACCACTTCGGATCCCTGGCATCTAACCAACTGATGTCCAGAACCTCCGGAGCCCACCTTCTCCGAAGGCGAAGTGTGTCCCACCACTTCGGGTCCCTGGCATCTAACCAACTGATGCCCAGGACCTCCAGAGCCCATAGACTCTGGAGGCAAACTTCCAGAGCCCGTAGGCCCTGGGGCCAAATGATGATTGTTGAAGCGCACCTGCTCCACAAGCTCTACCACCTGGTGTTGTAGCCTCCTGGCTCCTGGGGAATCCGTCGGCCACCATCCTCTAAGGGATTGTTGAAGCGCACCTGCTCCACAAGTTCTTCCACCTGGTGTCGTAACCTCCTGGATCCTGGGGAAGCCGCCCCACCACCATCCTCTAAGGCCTCCGACATCCTGTTACTGTAGTACGTCCTAATCCGTTCTCGAATGGACCATGTAAAATAGCTCGAACCAGTGCTGATTATTTCGTTAGGACCCGCTACAGTGGTGTTCGATACGAACTTAACCGGGATGTGGAAACCTCTACTTCAATGCTCTACGAGTTGCTTAGCCATTAGCCATTAGCCAGTTATTCTGTCTCATCTAGAAGACGCATACCCAAGGTAATACAAGCCATTCAAGGTATATGGGTTGTAAAGCCAGATACCTTGATTCGTATATGTTGACCTGTTGGAGATACCGCGTGCGTTGCCTGGAATCTCAGGTTTAGAAGCCATGGGAGCCGCCTTTTATGCTGTGCAAGTCTAGTGTTACGATGATGTCACCACTGTGTATATCCATCTTTGGAGTTTCTACATTAATTTGATGTCAGCGCTGGATATCGCTGTTGTCTCCATATATGGGACTATGGGTTATCACATATATGGAACTCTAAGTGAAAGCCTTCGCAACACCCACCCTGTTGACAGAATCTGGATGCCGTGAGACCTCCCCGGCCCTTAGAGTCAGAGAGCACTGGTGATGTGCATGAAAGAGAGAGCACTGGTGGTGTGCAGAGCACTGGAGAGAGAGCACTGGTGATGTGCAGAGCACTGGTGATGTGCAGGAGAGATAGAGCACTGGTCATGTGCAGGAAAGAGAGACTATCTGACTTAGAGGGAGAGCACTGGTGATGTGCAGGAGGGAGAGAACTGGTGATGCCCTCAATGGGGCGGCCTGAATGGCTGACGTTTGATGTTCAAGCCTCCGTATGCTTGTATTGGGGTGTCCACTGTTCAAGCCTTCTAGATATGGTACAGATTTCCATGGGAAATCTGGGGGTGGCAATGTAACGAAGTGGAACCCTAGGACACCTAAGATCGAGACGGGACAGGATGTACAAGAGGAATTACCGCAGCCAGCTTTTACAATCTTGACTATAGCAGGAGAGTCCTTGTATGTGGGCTATCCACCGCCTAAAAGGGAGAAATGTCATGTTAAAGGTGTGCACAGTTCTAATTTGCAATTGTGGCAGAGTAATGGAAGTATATACAGTTCTGGATGATGGTTCGGGGCGAACCATTTTGTTACACACAGTTGCCAAGCAGGTCGGATTGAAGGATCAACCTGAAGAGTTGCGTATCAGAATCATGAGACATCTTCAAGTTTTGCATGGCGGTATCTTCCGAGGTATTTCCTGCCGCACAGCCAAACCAAGTCAATAATATTGAGGGAGCATTTATCGCCAAATAGTTTGGATTGTGAGCATACACAGATCGTCAGCAGACTAATGGAGAGAGATTAACATTTTCGAGGGTTTCCCTTGCTGGATAACTATCAGGCCTGGCCTGTTAGAACTTATCCGAAATAAAGGAAATTTGTTTTGGTTGTTCTTCTGGATACGGTATAGATTTCAACGTGAAATCTGGGGTGGCTGTAACGAAGACTCTGACTAGGACGTTGGGCTATATGACATATGACATGTCTAGTATGACAATCCTTATATTTGGCCCAAGCCGACCTAGTGCTGATATCAGATAGATGTGGTAGAACCATATATGGATAGATCTAACTGGCTTAGTCATCGTGACAAGCATAGTCGGAGAGTATATAACAAGGGTCGGCTTCAGGGAGCCAGAGAGCACTGGTGATGTGCTCTATTTATGTTAGAAATGTTGAGTTTTGAGTATGGGTCCCCAGCATGTAGAAACTACCAGATGCTAACTTGCGTATGTTGAGCAATTTTCATAATTGTCATATAATATGTGACCATACCATTAAGAACCTATAAGGGAAAATCTAATTTCATCATGCTTTAAGTATAGCATGTGACATCTGCAACTAGCTCTGGTCCATAGCTCTATAGCCGTTGCATTTAGAGCTATGTTACCGATGACTTCCGGGGCTCTCATGAATGCAGACCAGCCTCTCGTCTTTAGCGTAAATAAAAAGAACGCTTTTGCTTCTCACCAAAACAAAGGCGGGTTGTGTCATTAGAAAGCATGCTTTCCTTAGTGGAAGCACTCTGACCCCCACCACACGTATAAAAGGTACTTTTAGTTACTCCACTGCGCCCTCTACCGATATTGCCAAGAGAAAACCTTCCTAGAGAAAATCCCTTTCTGGCCAAAAAGCTCTAAATGCACCGGCATTAGAGCTATGGATGGACCAGAGCTAATCTGCTGTGAAACTAGGGGGTTTTCATGATGCTGAATCCATTCCAAGCATTAGTTTTGCACAAATAACACTCCTTGGGCTAAAAACGGCCATAGCGGTCACAAATGTGATGATGTCAGCACATTTGGGCAAGTGGCTATGACCGTGGAAATGTCCATTATTACTTGCGCAACCCACAAACCCATTTGTGTTTTTTAGCATTAAGTTATACTTTAGCTATTGAAAAATAGCAGATCTACAAGCTCATAGCGTGCACAAAGTGCCGCGCTTCGAGCTTGTAGGTCTGCTATTTTTGAAAAATCATGAAAATGAGGCGCAAATCTTTGTGTGTATATTCTTTCAGAGCGAACGTTTTTCTCTCTTTGCTTCTGGGGGGGTCCCTGGAACAACATATTTTCAGATGGGGGTCGGCGGCCAAATACATATAATTTTTGGGTTCCTCAACATGAAATATTGAGAACCACTGACATAGAAACATGGGTAATTTCAGAAAACTGTCAGGATTTAGAAGACATTTTTTAAATGTAGACGTCAGGCCTAAATGTGATACGATGGGTAGCCTAAAGAGTTCAGGATTTATTTGACACAATTTACAGTGAGAATAAAATATGTATAAACACAGTAGCTCAGGGTTGAGACCTCCTAAATACAAAACATAAATCCTATACTCCTTACCTAAAGGAAACCAAGAAAAGGCCTATATCTCCTGAGTCCTATAGGAGATAACTGATGGATTTATAATTAAGATAAAACCCATTTGTTGCATATAAAATGCAAAAGGGACCAAAGATATAAAGGACTGTATTATATTGAATTACTGAGCCACACAGGGCTAAACTATAAAAAATACTTTAGAGAAAGTACTCAAAGAGTACACAGAAAGTATTTTAAAAGTACTGATGAATACTCAGCACCACAACTAGGCCGAGAGCCTATGACCAAGTTAACATAGCTTTAACAGGATTACTTTAAGCAGGAAATACTCTTTTAGAAAAATACCTTCAAGTCAATAAAAAGATGAGTCCACCAGGAAGAAGGATTGTCCAGTCAGCAGATTATGGTTTAGTTAATTCATTTTCAGATCAGAGAGACAGAACAGATCCGCATACAGCCAAATTACTCTCCCCTGTACCACCAAAAGGGCACAGGGTAGTCTCTGACGAACAATTCATTACAAAGGCTATTCATACTGTAGAATACGTTATTGTTGATACACTTTCATTGGCTGACTACCCAGTTAATTTCCACTTTGCCACGCTGGCACTAGGTGTCGAACGTTCATTGGACCAGCACATAGATGATGAGACGGATATTGTGACAGCTTCCTTAGTTTCCGTCATGAAAGCCATAGACCGGGAAAGCGTGGACGCTGGCGTTGCCATGGCAACCTGTTGATAACATTCTTTCCCTGCTAGCAGAGACAGAGAGAAATACTCCTATCTACTTTCTCACTGGGCACCAAGGTCAAATGCATGTAGTGTTTATCCAAATAGACCTCTCAGTATTCAAGCTAACTGGGGACAGACAGTGAGTCTTAACTTGGCGTCAGGTCACCCAGAGTAAGCAGGCCGTAGGCTGATGATAAAACTGATGGTCAAAGGGCAAGATGACAAAATATGAACACTTGACACATGTCCACAAAAAATACCAAAGTAGCAGATCTACAGATCCATCAACTCCATCACGTTTTGTGGATGAAGTGTCAAATGTGATCAATAATCAATCTTCAGGGAATTAAATTAAAATAATATAAGGGTCAATAGGGAGATGAGAAATAAAAATTAACTCTATACTAAGGCAGTGGAAACAGGAACAATGAAAAATAAAAAAAAATAGTTTTGACTTAAGACTAGGCAAACAATCACTCCTTATTTAGATGGTACTGTGGGAGAGAGACAGAATGACTTTTCTCTCTCGATCTTCTATCTTCGGGGTTCTCAAAGAACTCAGCAATGTTGCAGCGTTCCTACGCCGTCGAAAGTGTCAGAGTTTGACAATGTTCATTGTAGCTCATCAGAGCAGACACTGGATGGTTTGGCTCGTTGTCGGAGCCGAATCTTCGCCCCGCCCCCCAGGATGGGTGACATAACAGGTGACCCATAGGTGACAATCTCAGCCTATACTTTCTCAGTGACAGATACTCGATCTCTGTGATTCAAACGGGAGAAAACGGCCGGAGATGCCCCTAACAGTTCGTATACCAAGCAGAGCTTGGAAAGGGGGGAACAGGGTAATCGATGGTGTTATGTTTGTTGCGCTCCTGCGCCGATCCATTAGTACCATGAAGGCCAAATATAGAATCAAGTCTATCCAGGGGAGGATATATATGCCTAATCAAGTCAAACTCAAGGTGATGAAAACAAAATAATAAAATGAAATGGAAGGGGCAGATGTCCCTATTCTAAATATCTCAATGTAAGGTCAAGGGGTGGTTCGGGGATAATAAAGGTTAAATGTTTACAATGGAGGGATATTCCAAATTCAGAGGTAAAATATGAATCCAATCTAAAATAATAAAAATATGATGAGGTGGGATAATGAATCCTAATGGAAGGAAATTTAGATTGTCCAAAGATGGGATAATTCAGTTTACATAATCTATATAATGAAGCAGATCTGGGATCTGGAAAATGAATAGTCAAAATACCATATTAATTAATTGAGGGGAGAAGGAATGATCAAATGAATCCTAATACTAGGTAGGGAAGGGTAACAGCGTTTTAGCAAAATACAGTGTCTTAGAAAAGAAAAACATAGAACAATTATGTGCATGGTGAAACATGAGTGGAATTCTAATTTGTTCCCGATGGGAAATCTATGAGCAGATGGCATAAGGCCTATACTGTTCTAGGGGGGTCGGGCCTAATACTGTGTTTTAAACGGTTCTGAGTGGGTCGGGGTCTAAGGGCAAACCCTAAACTTAAGGGAAAAGGGATCTCGAGGTCGACAACACATTCCTTCACTATTCTCCATCACTTCTTGTTGACCTCTAGATTACTCTGTCCCGGGTTTGTTCCTGACCCACGAAACCACCAGAAATCCGTATCTGTGAGATAAAAACAGAAAGACAAAAAACAACTGGTGAATGAAATGAAACAATAATACTTATAAACAATTCATCAACAGGGTAAAGTTTAAAAAAATGAAAATGACTGATCTACCAACCGCGCATGTTCCACAGCAATGGTGAAAGTAGGGCGTGTAGGTAGACAGGGTATGGTTTAAAAAATTAAAATTAAAATAATAATAAAAAATAATATTAATATTTGTACTTCTCCTGACCGTTCTCACAGTACGTATTTACACATTTATGGAGGGAGGATACGCAGAGAGACAGACGTTCTCAAACGCATGCATTTCACAGTTATATGGAGGGAGAGTACTTAGAGAGACAGGTCAAGGAGAGAGAGATAGAGAGAGAGAGACCCAGCGTTCTACGTACGCATTTACACAGAGATAAACAACTGGAGGGAGGTTACGTAGAGACAGGGAGAGAGAGAAAGATAGAGAACCAGCATTCTATGTATGTATGTGCACCTTTAAAGATAAAGGGCAGGGAGAATACAATAAAACGATATCTCAAGTAGAAAACAACGTTGCAGTGATAAATCCGTTAACACAGGAAACACAGCTTGATGATGACAGAATAAACGCACAAGTCTATTTTGCCCTGTATTTGCACTGGACTTTAAGACTATCATGCATAATATGGCATGGCATTGCAAACACGGACAGAAATAAACAAAATGTAGGTCATCACTCCTAAAAAACACATGTATGCTAATGTACTTATCAAATACGCTATTAATGACGTAGCTAATGTCACGTAAAAGACGCCAAAAAAGAAATTGTGAGATCACAAGTTCTACCTGTAGGAGCCTATAGTTACTCGTTCCAGGCAGAGAAAAAGAGAGAGTAGAGTACAAATAAAAATAAAATAATAAGTATTATAATAATAGGGAATTTAAAATGTCTTGGGAATGAATGGTTGACACCACTCAAAAATAAATGAAATTAAATAATACAAAATAATAAATGAATTTAAATCAATAAGGGGATTGGTTGAAATCAATAATAAATTGTCATGATAATGGGCCTTTAAATGTTCATGGGGTCCTATCTAAAATTGAAAAACCATGGCACGGCCACTAGGCAATTATAAAGTGTATGAAATGATGATAAATGGAACAACGGAGCCTGACAGATAAATAAATCAATAGTAAATAGTCGTCGCGCATCCCTAATATCATCACTAATCATTAGAATGGAGGCTATACGCAAGTACCCGTACTGTCACACTCTAAAAAAACAAAAACAATCAAATGGTGTTTCACCCACACACACACGCATGAACACGGACAAACACATATGCACGCACACACGCACCCTGTGCGTAATTGTCTCAGCTACTGACACACGCACGAACGCATGCACACACATAGACAAGGCAACATATCCGCCCACAGGACGAACGTACTCACTCAGTCACTCTAAATACAAATAAAATTATATACAATATACTAGGTGACATTGAACGAATGGCACGCTACACACACACCCACATCATTCAACTATTAGGCCTAAAAGAAGAATAACTGTTCTACAGGACAACACACACACACATCCATTCCAACACAAGACAGTGATATACACACCTACGCACGAATACGCACGCAGACAGACAGAGAGGCCCACAGGCAGATAGAGAAAAAGGAGAGAAGGAGAGAGAGAGTTGGAGGCATGCGTTATCACACGCACGCACACGCACGCACTCAGTCCCAGAGAGGGAGTGAGAGACTAAATTCCTTAGATAAGGAGCCTACACACTCTAAAAACAATGTAAAAAGGGGTGATAAAAAATAATCATGTGTAATGTAATGGTGAAAGGAATCACAGACCTTTTATGGTATAAAAAGAACCTACTCTACTCTCGCACCCTGGCCGAGGTTTGAGAGAAAGAAGACTATAAATTAAGTAACATCTATGGATTCTTACAGCGATATATCAACAAGGGTGTCCTACGAATGATAACCGTATGCTGAAAGGCATAAATATTATAAAAAGACAAGAAATCGAAGCCGATAGATAAAAAATAAAGAATTAGGACGCAGCGCACGCGTAGCGGCACATCCTGAAAATGTAAAGAGGAGGAAGAGTAATGTGACTGAGACATGTTCAGGGATTAAGTCCCAGACATGAATGTACGGCAATAAATTATAATAACAGTATAATCTTTGAAAGATATCAGAAAGGTAAATTACTTAACTTCAGAAAAGCAAGCAGCTGAGAATCAGGCAGGCAGGAGGTGGTCCCGGACAGGGTCCACCGAAGCGGAGAGGAACCGTCGTACGGACAGACGATCCAGATGGGGGGGGGGAAATCTGTGGAGGACTGGTTCAAGCCGTCGTGCTTCGTCCGTTCGTCCACAGATCCGCGGCTTGTATGTTCCCAAAAATGGGGAGGATCGGTTCCAGAACTGAACATGGATCGACCAAACCACTGCTCCAAAAATATGACCATGGACTCTGTTCTTCCGGCAGAAAAAAAATAAAAATGAAAATGGGGGGATGGGGCTGGTTCCTTTTTGTCGGAGGTGCTAATTAAATAAATTAGACTTATACTCGGAAAAAAGACGGTTCGAAATGGACCAATTTGATGGATTTATAATTAAGATAAAACCCATTTGTTGCATATAAAATGCAAAAGGGACCAAAGATATAAAGGACTGTATTATATTGAATTACTGAGCCACACAGGGCTAAACTATAAAAAATACTTTAGAGAAAGTACTCAAAGAGTACACAGAAAGTATTTTAAAAGTACTGATGAATACTCAGCACCACAACTAGGCCGAGAGCCTATGACCAAGTTAACATAGCTTTAACAGGATTACTTTAAGCAGGAAATACTCTTTTAGAAAAATACCTTCAAGTCAATAAAAAGATGAGTCCACCAGGAAGAAGGATTGTCCAGTCAGCAGATTATGGTTTAGTTAATTCATTTTCAGATCAGAGAGACAGAACAGATCCGCATACAGCCAAATTACTCTCCCCTGTACCACCAAAAGGGCACAGGGTAGTCTCTGACGAACAATTCATTACAAAGGCTATTCATACTGTAGAATACGTTATTGTTGATACACTTTCATTGGCTGACTACCCAGTTAATTTCCACTTTGCCACGCTGGCACTAGGTGTCGAACGTTCATTGGACCAGCACATAGATGATGAGACGGATATTGTGACAGCTTCCTTAGTTTCCGTCATGAAAGCCATAGACCGGGAAAGCGTGGACGCTGGCGTTGCCATGGCAACCTGTTGATAACATTCTTTCCCTGCTAGCAGAGACAGAGAGAAATACTCCTATCTACTTTCTCACTGGGCACCAAGGTCAAATGCATGTAGTGTTTATCCAAATAGACCTCTCAGTATTCAAGCTAACTGGGGACAGACAGTGAGTCTTAACTTGGCGTCAGGTCACCCAGAGTAAGCAGGCCGTAGGCTGATGATAAAACTGATGGTCAAAGGGCAAGATGACAAAATATGAACACTTGACACATGTCCACAAAAAATACCAAAGTAGCAGATCTACAGATCCATCAATAACTAACAAAACAATCACACCCGTGTGAAGTGAGGGGCGCTAATATATTAAAGTCTAACTCATGTTGATTAGGAAGATGTAAAACAAACCGATGCCAACACAAACATTAAACGCCATTAACAATAAAGAGACAATATGACGTAATGAGTTACAAAATGACGTAAGTTTTCCCTTCATTGTCAATGGAGTTGATTAAACAAACATTGAACTAAAGACAAACATTAAACCTGTATATAGGACCTATAGTGCTCCTCAAAAACAGAGAACAATAAAGTGAATAACAAAACCAGTGGTCACCCGCCCCTACACACCCATGACATTATAGGCCTACATTATCATAATTCTAAAACTGAACAAAGTGTGCTGGTGATTGGAAGCCATATCTGTATAGTCCACAGCAGCCAATCAGTAGCTAGCTCCCCAACAGTAGCCAATCACTGCACACTCAGCCACCATTAGGGCTGTAACGATACATTTTAGAACAGTGGTTCTCAACCAGTGGTCCAGGGACCACCAGTGGTCCTTGAGCAGGTTCCAGGTGGTCCCACTGGTCCCCAGCTCTAAATGGAGAGGTGGTATAACCAAATGGACCCTTTATAGATATTGGATCTTTAATTTACAATAAGTCCACGTAAATCGTTAAGCAAACATCCGTCGGCGACGGCGACATTGGTTCCCATGGTGATGCGTCCATGCAGCATGTGTCAAACTTTTTTTTTTAAAACACTCCGTCGCGCATCAGCTAACTTGCCAATATTGCTTAATTCTTACATGCGTGCTGGACATGATCAGCAGTGGAAAGAGGAAGGTGCTGGAGCAATCTCTGTTATTCTAAAACCGTTTTAATAAACAAACATGGTTAATATGACATATGGCAGTGTTATTTAGGGTGACCAGATCCCAACTGTTCATTTGAGGGACAGAAGTATCTCTTGTGTTGGACAAGTGAGATGGGGGGACCCCCGTCCCCCCATCTCACTTGCAGGAAGAGAGAGAGCTTTACAACAGAAGGCCAACTGTTAGGGGACTAACTATTAGGACATTTGAACACTGATGCAATTGCCTGTCATCAGTCATAATGTGGGACAGGGTCTCAATTTGTGGGACGCCTGAAAAGTCTTGGAAATGAGGGACTGTCCCACGCAAAGAGGGACATCTGGTCACCCTAGTGTTATTTCTTCATTCAGAGCATGCCAACACATTACACAGCATAAGAGAGGTGATGGAGCAATCAGTGTTAATGTGACAGCTATAATTTCAATAAACATGGTTATGACATGGCGTTGTAGACACTACGTGTAAGTGTACATGGGTTCTGCCGTAGTAGAAAGGGCTGCGACGGAGAGCAGGTTTAAGTATCGAGCACTGAATCATTTCCGGTTGCCGGAGCCGACTGCCGTAGCCGTCGTTGCTTAAAGTCGCTATTGTTCCTGTCAGACAGAATCCTTCCTTGTACCTCCATATTTCAACTTTGTATCTTTCTTCTCATTTTATTATTTATGAATTTTTGGGGTCTAAATGTATGCCCTGCTACTTCATACTACAGCGTGACACAAAAGTAACAAAAACAACACAAATAGTTGATACAAGCTCAATGCGTGGCTTGTAGATTCATTTAAAAACCTGTGACTCCGGATCCACATGCATCTGAAGATAGGCTTGACATAAATCTGTCTTACTAAACTTCCGTCCCCCAGCTAAGCCGGCAAAAAGGTCATCAATAAGGGGCAAGGGACACTGTTCTGCCTGCAAGACAGGGTTCAGAGTGACTTTAAAGTCACCACAGATCCTTGGCGTTCCATCTTTAAAGTCACCACAGATCCTTGGCGTTCCATCTTTAAAGTCACCACAGATCCTTGGCGTTCCATCTTTTTTCATGACTGGAACAATCGGTGTTGCCCATGTCACTTGTGTTTACTGGTTCCAGTACCCCACTCTTCACCAATCGGGCTAATTCCGCCTCCACCTTGGGCTTGATGGCATACGGGACAGGTCGAGCTTTGAAAGCCTTTGGTGTGCTTCCTGGTTTGACTGCCAACTTAACCGTAATGTCTTTCATGCTGCCAAGTTCTCCATCAAAAACTGGGGAATGTTTTTTCAAGATCTCCTGTAGGGGTCCTGTGTCCCCATCCCTAATTAGGAACACTTCCTGCCAATTCAGCCTAAGCTTCTCCAGCCACCGGCGGCCTAGCAACGCAGAGTGATTCCCTTGAACGATGTACAGTGGAAGAGTCATTTTCTGCATGTTGTGTTCCACTGTCACCTCCACAACTCCCAGCACGGGGACTGGTTCTCCTGTGTAGGTTCTTAACTTCAACCTGGTTGATCTCAGCGCCAGGTGCTGCAGCTTCTCCCGGTAAACAGCGTCCGATACCATGGATACACGTGAACCAGTGTCCACTTGCATCCTTACAGCATGGTTCTCCAACAGTGGTGTGACCCAGTACCCATCATCACCGTCCATAACAGATAAAACATGCACGGTAACCTCATCATCTGGTCATCCCGGTCGTGCTCCACCATGTTCACCTGTTTTCTCCTGTTCCTTTGGAACCCACTTCTCTTGGTCTCTGTGCGCTGTTTGCTTGTCGGAGCCTTTTTAGCTCGTTCTATGTGGCCTGTTTTTCCACAGTTTCTACAGTCCAAGTCCTTACACCAACACTCCGATGACTGATGTCCGGATTTGCCACAGCGGTAGCATGGATTTCCAGCTGTTGTCTTGCTTGGTGGCTCCAAAGACAATTTATGCACTTGAAGTGATGCACTTAGCTGCTGTGCTTCACGGGCAGCCATCTCCATTGATGTACTTATATTCATGGCCCTTTCCAGAGTTAGATCAGCCTCAGTAAGCAGTCGTTTCTGGATAGCCTCACTGCGTAGACCACACACAAGTCTGTCACATATGGTGTCTTTGAGTGACCCTCCAAAATTACAATGTTCAGATAACCGTTTCAATACAGCTATGAACTGTGAGACAGATTCACCCTCCTCCTGGTTCCTTTTATGAAACCTGAATCTCTCTGCAACAACCAGTGGCTTAGGAGAGTAGTGATTTTGCAAAATTGACACTATGCACATAGGACTTGTCCCCTGGCTTCTCAGGCTGGACTAGACTGCATAGTAGGTTGAATGTTCTTGCCCCCATAACACTCAACAATGTTGGCACCAAGACATCCCCTCCAATCTTGTTAGCCAGTACAAAATAATCAAACCTCTCAGTGTATGAACTCCACTGTTCTTCATTTTCCTCAAATAGTCCAATATGTCCAATCAGTGCAGCCATTTTCAAACAATGTCCAGAAAGTAGACGTATCTCCGTTCAAATTTCTCTGTTATAAAGTCCACTGCTTAGTTCTTTTTTTCCCGAAACTTGGATTAACTAATCCAGGATTTAGGACAAAACCAGGCTTTTTAAATCCTGGTCTTTACAGCCTGGTTTATTCCGTTCCACTAAAGCCAAGCGAGGCTCAGAATTGGCGGATTTGGCGAGCCAGGATCATAAAGCCTGGCTGAATGCAGAGCCTGGCTTTTCCTCTCTAGACCCATTTGGTGGAACACAGATTTACAGATCCTTCTTCTTCGTGGGGTGTTATGGCAGTTGGCATCCTTAATAGTTGCATTACTGCCCCCTTCTGTATATCTCAGTAACTTTACTAATCTATTCCAGACTTACTGATACAAGGACTTAAGCTTCTAAAATAAATACTGCTGCTGTAATTAAGGAGAGAAAATACTATTAGTAGTAGATTAACTACCCCAAAAATATAGTCCACTACTCTTAAAGGACCTATAACATAAAATTCAACTTTTTCAATTTATTTTGTGTTTCTGGGGCTCCCATATGTGTTTTATATCCCCACAAATAACCAATTTAGAACAATCAGGCTTTCATATCATATGGGTACTTTAAAGGAAATTGCTCTCAGAAACAGCTCAACTGATTTTGTCCTCATCGTGATGTCATCAATGTCACCCTACTTGGTATAATTCCTCCTCTTCTTCAGTCTTCAGTTCTAAATTAGCATTTCCACTTTGTTTACAATGTCCACCATTGTTGATTTTCCAAGCTGGCATGGAATGGAAACAAGCCTGGTTTTATCTAGCATCAGTATTATAATGACTCAAATATTAAATAATCTGCATATCAGCACCCCCACCACCTCAGGACATTGTGGTACTGCAGCTAAAACTGCTTTCAAAGTCTAGAAAGAAATGACAAGGACTGGTTATATCAGAGTGGTGATTGAGGCTCAAACCATTAGAAATAACTTTGAGGGACATAGACAATATGATATTAAATATTAAAAGCAGTTTTAAAATGCATGTTATTTGCGCTTTAAGAGGTATTGCTGGAGTCTGTCACTTTTTGGAGCCTCGTATACCTTAGTTTTCATTTAGTTTCCATTTCGTTTTCGTCAGTGAAAAAAGGTAGTCGACGAACATTATTCGTCTTAGTTTTAGTCGACAAAAACACTGCGACCGAGGAATATTTTTCGACATTATGACAAGTGATGGCACTATTTTAATATTTTATATTTTATACTTTAGCTATTGGAAAAATAGCAGATCTACAAGCTATTTCTGAAAAATCTTGAAAATGTGGCGCAAATCTTTGAATATATACTGTATATTCTTTCAGAGCAAACGTTTTTAACTCAAATCTTTGCTTCTTGGGGGTCCCTGGAACAATATGTTGAGATGGAACGATAGAAACATGAGGTTTTTCAGAAAACTGTCATGATTTAGAAGACAATTTTGTAGAATCGAGCTCAGGTCTAAAATGGGTTAATATACTTGAACCCTGTACAATCATGAATACATTAGGGTGACCAGATCCCAACTGTTCATTTGAGGGACAGAAGTATCTCTTGTGTGGGACAAGTGAGATGGGGGGACCCCTGTCCCCCCATCTCACTTGCAGGAAGAGAGAGAGCTTTACAACAGAAGGCCAACTGATAGGGGACTAACTATTAGGACATTTGAACACTGATGCAATTACCTGTCATCAGTCACAACGTGGGACAGGGTCTCAATTTGTGGGACGCCTGAAAAGTCTTGGAAATGAGGGACTGTCCCACGCAAAGAGGGACATCTGGTCACCCTAGTGTTATTTCTTCATTCAGAGCATGCCAACACATTACACAGCATAAGAGAGGTGATGGAGCAATCAGTGTTAATGTGACAGCTATAATTTCAATAAACATGGTTATGACATGGCGTTGTAGACACTACGTGTAAGTGTACATGGGTTCTGCCGTAGTAGAAAGGGCTGCGACGGAGAGCAGGTTTATGTATCGAGCACTGATTCATTTCCGGTTGCCGGAGCCGACTGCCGTAGCCGTCGTTGCTTAAAGTCGCTATTGTTCCTGTCAGACAGAATCCTTCCTTGTACCTCCATATTTCAACTTTCTTCTTATTTTATTATTTATTCATTTTTTGGGGTCTAAATGTATGCCCTGCTACTTCATACTACAGTGTGACACAAAAGTAACAAAAACAACAAATAGTTGATCTACAAGCTCAATGCGTGGCTTGTAGATTCATTTAAAAACCTGTGACTCCGGATCCACATGCATCTGAAGATAGGCTTGACATAAATCTATCTTACTAAACTTCTGTCCCCCAGCTAAGCCGGCAAAAAGGTCATCGATAAGGGGCAAGGGACACTGTTCTGCCTGCAAGACAGGGTTCAGAGTGACTTTAAAGTCACCACAGATCCTTGGCGTTCCATCTTTAAAGTCACCACAGATCCTTGGCGTTCCATCTTTAAAGTCACCACAGATCCTTGGCGTTCCATCTTTTTTCATGACTGGAACAATCGGTGTTGCCCATGTCACTTGTGTTTACTGGTTCCAGTACCCCACTCTTCACCAATCGGGCTAATTCCGCCTCCACCTTGGGCTTGATGGCATACGGGACAGGTCGAGCTTTGAAAGCCTTTGGTGTGCTTCCTGGTTTGACTGCCAACTTAACCGTAATGTCTTTCATGCTGCCAAGTTCTCCATCAAAAACTGAGGAATGTTTTTTCAAGATCTCCTGTAGGGGTCCTGTGTCCCCATCCCTAATTAGGAACACTTCCTGCCAATTCAGCCTAAGCTTCTCCAGCCACCGGCGGCCTAGCAACGCAGGGTGATTCCCTTGAACGATGTACAGTGGAAAAGTCATTTTCTGCATGTTGTGTTCCGCTGTCACCTCCACAACTCCCAGCACGGGGACTGGTTCTCCTGTGTAGGTTCTTAACTTCAACCTGGGGCCCGTTTCACGAAACTTGGATTAACTAATCCAGGATTTAAGCCAAAACCAGGCTTGTTAAATCCTGGTCCGTACAGCCTGGTTTATTCCATTCCACTAAAGCCAAGCAAGGCTTAGAATGGGTGGATTTATCGAGCCAGGATCATGAAGCCTCGCTGAATGCAGAGCCTGGCTTTTCCTATCTAGACCCATTTGGTGGAACACAGATTTACAGATCCTTCTTCTTCCTGGGGTATTATGGCAGTTGGCATCCTTAATAGTTGCATTACTGCCCCCTTCTGTATATCTCAGTATCTTTACTAATCTATTCCAGACTTACTGATACAAGGACTTAAGCTTCTAAAATAAATACTGCTGCTGTAATTAAAGAGATAAACACTCTCAATAGTGGACTGAATGATTAACTACCCCAAATATATAGTCTACATTTTACCACTACTCTTAACTTAAAACTTCATAATGAAATCGTCATAATAAAGGTAATAGAATTCTTAATATTGTAAGCATAATTATATTGTAGCATCGTGATATTTGGCCATAACTCCCTCCTCTCAGGGAGCTACCTTTGGGGAAGGGGGTTGTTGCCCAGACAGGGGCCAGACTGGTGAACTGTGGGTCATGCGTTCAATAGTGGGTGAAATGTTACAATGGTAATATGTTGTAAAACAATGAGTAATGGTAATATATACTAATGTTTTCACCTTTACAAAAAATATAATATATAATTTTATAATATAATATAATATTTTTCTTTACCACAGCAAACCTATTCTGGGGGAACATTCACCAAAAACTGTCATGATGAGGTTGTGCAGCCTATATATTTTGGTTCTTTGATTTGGTATATAGTGCTAAAATTAGTCCTTTAATGCAGACCGAATCAAACAAGGCAACATAAACCCATAATAAGTGTGGCAAAAGTCATTGGTTTGTGATCAGATTGACTGCTTAATGAACAGTAAAGACATCAGGATTAGGTTAAACCTGGCTGTTAGCCTGGTCCGGAGCAGGCTAAGTCCAAAGCATTAGTTTCCATGGTAACTAATGTAGCATCACTTTCATGAAACCGAATCAAGCCTCAACATATCCAGGTTAACTGGTTAAATTAATCTGGCAAGATTAACCAGCTTTCATGAAACCGGTTAATCGCTGATCCAGGATATATTAAGCCAGGATATCTGTTAAATCCCGGTTTAATCTCTAATCCAAGTTTCGTGGAACGGGCCCCAGGCTGTACAGACCAGGATTTAACAAGCCTGGTTTTGGCTTAAATCCTGGATTAGTTAATCCAAGTTTCGTGAAACGGGCCCCTGCTTTATTCCGTTCCACTAAAGCCAAGCGAGGCTCAGAATTGGCGGATTTGGCGAGCCAGGATCATAAAGCCTGGCTGAATGCAGAGCCTGGCTTTTCCTCTCTAGACCCATTTGGTGGAACACAGATTTACAGATCCTTCTTCTTCGTGGGGTATTATGGCAGTTGGCATCCTTAATAGTTGCATTACTGCCCCCTTCTGTATATCTCAGTATCTTTACTAATCTATTCCAGACTTACTGATACAAGGATTTAAGCTTCTAAAATAAATACTGCTGCTGTAATTAAGGAGAGAAAATATTCTCAATAGTAGATTAACTACCCCAAAAATATAGTCCACTACTCTTAACTTAAAACTTCATAATGAAATCGTCATAATAAATGTAACCGAATTCTTAATATTGTAAGCATAATTATATTGTAGCATCGTGATATTTGGCCATAACTCCCTCCTGAGGGAGCTACCTTTGGGGAAGGGGGTTGTTGCCCAGACAGGGGCCAGACTGGTGAACCGTGGGTCGTGGGTGAAATGTTACAATGGTAATATGTTGTAAAACAATGAGGGTAACAGGTACGGTCGCCCCTTTTCCATCTCGCCCCACCTAGCTGTAAATAACAAACATAATTCATGTTGGTGATTATATAAAAGGTATTATCATATTAATTTATCATTGTGAAGTTCACTCTGTATATCCACGGGCATAATAGCATGATGATGCCATTATGGGCTACATGGAAGAAATGTGTTTAATAAAACAAAATTAACTGCTAGAAGGTCATAAATTAACTTAAGCAGTCACTGTCTCCGTGTCATGTTATTCTTTCTTAATTTTACAGAGTATAGAGATCGACTACTATACAATCAAATAATTCTGTATACAAGATAATTTCAGATTTCAGAGAGGGAGGGAAATACTAAATGAACTGTTAACTACATTAAAACATTTCGCTGGGGCGAGTTGGTAAAGGGGTGAGTCGTTTGGTATTCACAATGAGTAATGGTAATATTTAGTAACGTTTTCACCTTTACAATTTAAAAGAAAAATACATGTATAATATATAATAATTCTTCTTTACCACTTGCACCACAGCAAACCTATTCTGGGGGGAACATTCACCAAAAGTAGCTGATCTGCAAGCTCACAAATTGTCATGATGAGGTTGTGCAGCCTATATATTTTGGTTCTTTGATTTTGTATATAGTGCTTAAATTAATCCTTTAATGCAGACTGATTAAAACAAGGCAACATAAACCCATAATAATTGAATAAGTGTGGAAAAAATCATTGGTTTGTGATCAGATTGACTGCTTAATGAACAGTAAAGACATCAGGATTAGGTTAAACCTGGCTGTTAGCCTGGTCCGCAGCATTAGTTTCCATGGTAACTAGTGCGGCATTGCTTTCATGAAACTGAATCAAGCCTCAACATATCCAGGTTAACTGGCAAACTTAATCTGGCAAGATTAACCAGTTTTCATGAAACCGGTTAATCGCTGATCCAGGATATATTAAACCAGGATATCTGTTAAATCCCGGTTTAATCTCTAATCCAAGTTTCGTGGAACGGGCCCCAGGTAATGGCACTGTAGCTTCACTGTTTACTCTGAACATAGATTGTACATACAGGGAAGGGGGTGTGTACACAGCAGGCATGACTGGAACACAACAGGGACAAAACAGGGCTGTCAATATATAACAGTACCTCCATATTTCAACTTTTTATCTTTCTTCTCATTTTATTATTTTTTATTTTTTTGGGGTCTAAATGTATGCCCTGCTACTTCATACTACAGTGTGACACAAAAGTAACAAAAACAACACAAATAGTTGATCTACAAGCTCAATGCGTGGCAAAAAAAAAAGTTGATGTTAAAGTGATTACGTCATTTTATGGATTTTCTAAATATGGAATCAATATCAGTATAATCAGTATATAAATGATAACTATATTGGAACACATGGTTCATTTTTATGTTTCCTGAAAGGTATACCAGTTTTTCACACAAGAGGTTTCCACCCGACACAGTGACTATATATAAACACATAACTAGATAAGATGGAGCGTTCTCACTGCTCCAGTATTAGATGTACGTTTAATGCTGTGCCCCCCCACAAACTGACCGGAACTACTTCATTCCCTTTAAGTAAAACATACCACAATGTAAAGTATAATATATAAAATGCACCCTTTAAAAATATAGTATTCAAAATAGGAATAAAAGTATAGTATAGTTAACTAAAACTAATGAAATAATGAAAACTATGATTGACAAAACATTTTAGTTTACTAAAATAAAAATAGCAAGGCTTTACAAAAACCCATAACTAACTGTTAAGCTGTTTTGTGTTTACAGAACTAACTAAAACCAAAGTATGTTCACGTACAAGGAATTTGACTGACACATGGACACATGGAGAACTATACTGGAATAATGAACTGATAAAATGGTATTTATAAATGAATGAAATACATGACATTAGGATGCTTACTTGTTTTATTAGAGTCAATACAGAGAAGGGAATTGACATTGAGTTAATTAGTTTCACTCATGCTATGATCACATTTTACAATTAATAGTCTATAATAATTCTGTTTTGTAAATATGAAATAAAAACCCAAGAACGTAATCCAGTATCCAGGCAAGAGTCGTAACCAGAGGAGGTGAAACTATAACTTCAGATCAGACAGATATTCAGAAACAGGTATTATCAGACAGGAAGGTTCAGAACTCGTGGTATAATTGCTACAAGTCTTAACTTGTAGATCGGCTATTTTAGACAAAGAGATTTGGTTTAGAGGGGGGAAAAGGAGCTGACCAAGTACAGAGCCCTGGGAGACACCGGTCGATGACGTACATTCGTAAATAAATTACATGAGGTCTTGAATTCATGGAGAGTGTTTTGTTTCTGTCTCATTACTGAACCAATAATGTGTGTGTACAAAAGTATTGACATCATACTTAAAAGTACAAGTACTCATTATGATTGCCCTGGGTTTTTTTTTTGCCTTAGCCTGTATTTTTTCCTTTCTTTCTTTTGAAATGTTTCAAAAAAATGTCAAACCTTTTCAAAAATAGCAGATCTCACACAACGTGTTGCATTGCTACGCGCTGTGTGAGCTTGTAGCTCTGCTATTTTTTAATAGATTCAATATTATATAGAGGGCTTGATTGCTTAATGTGTATTCTTATTCTAAATCTACAAAGCAACTTGTAACTAAATGTTTCATTGGAGTAAAAAAGTTTGCCCTTCAGATATAGATGCATAAAGTATTGAAAAATGGAAATACTCAAGTAAAGTAAAAGTAGCTAAAAAATGCACAATACTTGAGTAAATGTAATTAGTTACTTTCCACCACTGCATATGACAGTGTATATAGACTGGGTTTAAATCCTGAGCTGTGTTTGAACTGTCTGTCTGTCTGTCTGTCTGTCTGTCTGTCTGTCTGTCTGTCTGTCTGTCTGTCTGTCTGTCTGTCTGTCTGTCTGTCTGTCTGTCTGTCTGTCTGTCTGTCTGTCTGTCTGTCTGTCTGTCTGTCTGTCTGTCTGTCTGTCTGTCTAACCATCCTGTGTTTGAAGTGTCAGATAGTGAATCTATTCGCCTGTCTGTCTGTCTGTCTGTCTGTCTGTCTGTCTGTCTGTCTGTCTGTCTGTCTGTCTGTCTGTCCTGTGTTTCAGATAGTGAATCTATTCGTCTGTCTGTCCGTCCTGCTCTTCTCTTCTGGGTTGAGGTCTGACCTTCATACTGATGGACTTCAGGGAATAGTTCCTACCTTTCCAATGATTCCATACAACACCAACATGATCAGGTGAGCCAGTATAATCTCCCCACAGATAAACGCCATTGGGATTAGAAAGATGACAATCCTTGTACCAGTACCCCCCCATAAATACTCTAGCACAATGTCGTGATGAATCGCTATCCTGGTCTCGGTCTAGAGTGGAGAATCTCTGTCCATTGTGAACGCTCAGTGAGTCTCCTGTGTGGAAAGAGTTAAAAAGAGAATGTAATGCAGTAGACTATCTTCATCATCATCATCATCATCACCATCATCTTCATCATCATCATCATCATCATCATCATCATCATCATCATCATCATCATCACCATCATCTTCATCATCATCATCATCATCATCATCATCATCATCATCATCATAAAAGTATAAGTACTCATGATGATTGGCCTGTTTTCTTTTCCTTTCTTTCTGTTGAAATGTTTAAAATAAAAAGTCAAACCGTTTAAAAAAATAGCAGATCTACAAGCTCACACAACGTGTTGCATTGCTACGCGCTGTGTGAGCTTGTAGCTCTGCTATTTTTTAATAGATGAAATATTATATAGAGGGCTTCGATTGCTTAATGTGTATTTTTATTCTAAATCTAGAAAGCAACTTGTAACTAAATGTTTCAGTGGAGTAAAAAAGTTAAATCTTTGCTATTCAGATATAGATGCATAAGGTATTGAAAAATGGAAATACTCAAGTAAGTAAAAGTAGCTCAAAAGTGTACAATACTTGAGTAAATGTATTTAGTTACCTTCCACCACTGCATATGTATATAAAGTGGGTTTAACTCCTGAGCTGTGTTTGATGTCTGTCTGTCTGTCTGTCTGTCTGTCTGTCTGTCTGTCTGTCTGTCTGTCTGTCTGTCTGTCTGTCTGTCTGTCTGTCTGTCTGTCTGTCTGTCTGTCTGTCTCAAACACTCAGGTCTCTGCGTGCGTGCGTGCGTGCGTGCGTGCGTGCGTGCGTGCGTGCGTGCGTGCGTGCGTGCGTGCGTGCGTGCGTGCGTGCGTGCGTGCGTGCGTGCGTGATAGCAGTTATTGGTGGAAATCACTTACTTCTTTAGTGCCTTATACTTAACTTCATGTGCATATACAGTACTGTCCTGTATCTGCTGTCTTATGCTGCTATGTGTAAGTAGATATATTGAGTTGTATTAAATGTCATCCACTACTTTACGGTGATACGGTGATTTCTAAACATACCTGCTCCTCCGTCCGTGAAGCGATCCAAGTGCAGCATGTATCCATGGTCCTCAGAGTCGATGTAGAAGTTGCTGTACTGAGCGTGTGAAGAGTCCCCACTGAAGTCCTCCATGTCCACTCTGAGCTCACTTCTCTTGTAGGTCAGATAGTAGAGGTTCTCCAGACCTAAAGGACATAAAGACCAGTGTTTTATTGAAGGATCACGTCACCCATTTTCAACCTGTCTTCATATATTTGGTCCTCCGTAATGCTCATTATTATAATAGTTATGGTACTATTTATGTCTTCTCACCTAGCCAGTATTCTCCATCCACATTGCCAAAGCCTCTCTTGTATTGGTCCCAGGGTCTGGTGAATCCAACTGAGCCATCCATCCGTCTCTGGAAAACCTGCAGTGAAAGTGTGTGTGTGTGAGAGAGAGAGAGAGAGAGAGAGAGAGAGAGAGAGAGAGAGAGAGAGAGAGAGAGAGAGAGAAATATCATTGAATAACAAAAGCTCTGCTTGTCCAATATAAAATACCACTGTCTTGATGTTATTATTGAGCGCTTAACAACAAATGTTACACGTGCATATCTCACATGTTTATATAAAAGGTAAGGTGTGTAAATTGAAGCATGCATACAGTTTAACTGACACTTAAGCCCAAACCACACCAAAGGGTCAGGTTGGGAACTTAAGGGACAACACGTTTTTTTAAGGTAAACCACACCAACGCAACGTTTACCTTAAAACCGTTTTGTTCCCAACCCGAACCTTTGGTGTGGTTTGGGCTTAAAATGTCAGATCAAAACAAAATATGGGAGTCAGAACTAAACTCTTTAGGTTCCTGCAAAATGTCCTGCAAATGTCTCTGACAAATAATATATTTTTTCAGAGACTGAAAGCTGCAGTAAGTCATACTTTATGTTATGATAGTAATCATTGCTGTAGACTAGAATGTTTGCTCAGTAACACGGGTCTCCCTGTCTCCCAGCTCTTTAGTAATCATACAATTCAGGACCAATTTGATCCAATGAGGAGAGAGACCTCGTATAGAGGATAAACAAGTGATATTGCAAGCAGTGACACAAAGAAGTGAGACCACTATAAAAATGAAGCTGATAAATGGGGAAGTCTATCCTGATTGGCTGAAACTGGCAACCCACCTGAAAATGTATTTCCATGGTTATTAATAAACATCTGGGGGGGGGGGGGGACTCGGGGGGATACAGTATAAATGCACTGAACAAACACTTTAAATGATTATTATCGGAATAGATTTAAACAAGTTTTAACCGAAAAATATAACAGTGGCATATTCTTACTGTCCATTTCCCTCCATCGGTGTCCATGTCACAGTAGGCCTGCGCAGCAGTATCATCGTCAACAGGATAGATGGTGTGGACCCCACTGACAGCTCTGTTGTCTAGACTGTAGACATCAGCACAGTCTCTTGGCAGGGAACTCACAACCACCGGAGTGAGGAGACACACGACCAACACCACAGGAAATGTCTAGGATTTCAAATGGGATGATAAACAAAATGTGTTGTTGTTTATATTAGGCATTACATTTAGGCATCTAGCAGAGCCTCTTAATCCAGAGCCATTTAGTAAGAACATAATACATTAAATGCATAAAGATAGTAATCTATAGGATCATAGGTAAACCAAGAATCATGCAGTCCAACAGTAGAATGTGCACCAAGAACACACACTACTGTAGGCCTAATGAATTTAATACAATAGTTCATATATTGGTCACAGTATGAAGATATATGTTCACATTTTAAAATATATTTTATAATATCGTCACTGTCGGGCAGAAACCTATTATCTCCATGTTTAAACTTTGTTTTTTCGTTAATTGATGCCACTTGATCATTTTACTAATTTTAAATTTCAATGCTGAAAACAGTTTTGGACGTTTCCACCCTACAGAGACAATATTCCATATTCATTGAATAATGTTTGGACACGGTCCCTGTCGCACCATTCAAATACATTTAGCCCATTCAGCACGGGAACCCCTTTTGGTGTTTTAAGCATTATGTTACACTTTAGCTATTGAAAAATAGCAGATCTACGTAGTGCCGCCTTACGAGCTTGTAGATCTGCTATTTTTGAAAAACCTTGAAAATGTGACGCAAATCATTGAATATATATAATCTTTCAGATGGGGGTCCGCGGCCAAATACAGATAATTCTAGGGGACCTTGACATGAAAAAAGGTTGAGCACCACTGGTATAGAAACATAGGTTTTCCCCCCCAAAAAAACATGATTTAGAAGATTTTATTTTAGAATCGGCCTCAGTCGTAAAGTAAAGTATAATAATAAGTAAATAAGTAGGCCTAAGTAATTAAAGTAAATTAGTAAGTAAATACATAAGTAAATCAGTTTAGGGATAAAGGGTTCCTGTCTTCCTGCACTCGTCAAACATACAAATGGTTGTTCTCTCAAGAGGTCAGTGAAATACTCACCATGCTGGTTCAGAGAGTCCTCCAGACAGCTGCTACAGAGTCCTTGGTTGAGGATCCTTTATATCCAGTAAGGTTACCACCAAAACGCCTTCAATGTCAACGTGTTCATGTGGAACGTCCCATGGCTGACTGGAAAACCAGTGTTGGTGCCAAATTCTGCCGGGAAATTAACCTGTGGGAACTTTGCACCTGCATCAGGAGCAGCGTATAGGTTTATTAATAGTTTTGCCTTTTGGTCTAATTTTGACTTATTTTTTATTTCATTTTGACTTCGTGTTTTCAATGTCAGCTTACTTTTAAGTTTGTTTTTAATGTGGGTTTGTTGTTTTAGTTTAGTTTTTTTAAGCAGCACTATATGTTCCTTTTTATGTCATTTTGTCAGTTTCTTTTTTTGTCAGTATTTTTTAGATATTTGATATTAACTTTATCAGACATGCCGAGTTCCTATACAAACCCATTGTAACTTAAAACTCCATTTTAACCATGATAGATTCATAGAAAACACCTGTCCTTGGTTCTGGTGACTGATTCCTTCTAATATGTGAGGAGGCCATGATTTTTTCTTTTCAATTATTTTCATTTATTTATGCACAATTCTATGTACAGCAGCAGCTATAAATCTATGTAAAGAGCTTTGGATAAAAGCGATATATAAGTGCACCATTTACCTTTATTTAATGAATCTAACACGAATGTTTAAAATGGAGTTTGAAGTTACGATGGGTTTGTACTTTGTATAGGAGGGGTATGAAATGAATATCAAATATCTAAATAAATAATACTGAATGGAGCAACTTAAAAACTGTCTGGGGTGTCCACATAAGCCTGAGTAGACGATAAAATGACCACGTTTGAAAGTGGAATATCCCCACACAGGTCAGGTCAGGACACTCTCTCTCACACACACACACACACACACACACACACACACACACACACACACACACACACACACACACACACACACACACACACACACACACACACACACACACACACACACACACACACACACACACACACACACACACACACACACACACACACACACACACACACACACACACACACACACACACACACACACACACGCAGGACTCAAGGCCTCGTTTGCTCTGTCCAACTTATCATTGACCTCGGATTACGATTAAAGGACTTCATAGCACATACACATAACCATGCAACTTTAAGACACACTATTTAAGTCTAACAACTTCACTTTTGTACACGACTACAGTGTATCCCCACTACAGTGTATCCCCACTACAGTGTACTGTATACAGCTTTTTCATAGATCTCATAGATATAGCTTCATAGATTATCATCAGTGCTGCATGTGTAAATTAGTCTTTTTCTTGTTCATTTCAGACTTTTAACTACAGTAAACCCACCATACTGTTCTGGGTTTGCTCCTTTTCCCCCAAACCCAAACCTCTTTGCCGAAAATAGTATTAGGAGGGCAGAACACAGCCATGGAGCAGGTTGCAGGCGAATCACGCAAAGAACGGGGACGGACTTCAGACGAAACACAAGGGTGGGGTTTGACCGCCAACCAATAGGAGAGAAGGGGCGTTTTTGATGCCACTGGGCAGGGTTTAGGTTGTAGTCAGTCTTCACTCTTCAGTGACAGAAGACACAGAACAGAAGCGAGGATCCATGCACCCTTCACAATGGAAATGATTGTATTGTAAAGTAAAGTTAAAGTAGTCTGGTCTGGTCCAGTAAGTAATTCAACAGGAAAATAGAATCCCTACCCGAAGAGAAATTTAAATAAACGCTATAATTCAAGGTGCATGCATTTTAGACTCCTATTCCATGAACAGTACATTAGCCTATATCCATATCAAAAGTAATAAAGTTACCCACACGACCACGGACCAAAAATATAAAAGAAACAACATCAGTGCTTTTGTTACACAGAGGATGCGACATTATAAATGAATTCGGCCTATACTTTAATTACCATTCCATATGCGTTGGTATATGTTATATAACAGCTAAATGATAGTTAGGAACCAAATAGACCCTTATGGACCCTAACGGGTCCTCTCAGAGTTAAATTAACATTGATTTTACAATATAAATTGGGTGTGCCAGAGATAGAAATGCCATTAAATGGGGGTCCGTATAGCCTAATTCAAATGAAAAAGGTTGAATATCACTGCTAGAGCCGCACAAATCTTCAAATGGGGGGGGGGGGGTCCCCAGGCTAATGAGTATCATGTTGGGGGGTCCTTGGCATGAAAAAGTTTGGGAACCCCTGTTATGTAACAAAGTTAATATGAATGCCATGTCCATTTCCATGGTACGTGTTTGTGTGGAACGTCTATCTATCACTGACCACGGACCTTTTTTATTTAGTTTTTATTTTTATTTTGGTTTGGCTTTGTGTTGTCAAGATCAGTTTAGTTTTAGATATTTTTCCATGTGGTTTCCTGGGTTTAGTTTAGTTTGTATGTAGTTTTAGTGTAGCTTTCTTTTAACACAACCTGACATCTGACCCTAACTAACCCCAGCCTCCTTTCTATATCCTGGTCTTGCTCTCCAGAGATATGGCCTTTACATTGTTAGTCACCAATCAGAATCAAGCATTCATTCAACCAATCTGTGTAATCAAAATGTGCCTTTAATGCACATGGGCAGCAGAATGGTACAAATGAACAGAACAACACCCCCCCCCCCCCCCCACACACACACACACACACACACACACACCCACACACACACCACTACAGTCTAATTGTAGATTTCATATATAGCTTCATCATTGCTGTGTAAATTAATGTCTTTTTGTTCATTTCAGACTTTTTTTTTTTTTTTGGCTTTCGCCTTTATTTTATGGAGGGACAGACAGTAAGTAGGCTGACAGGAAATGGGGAGAGAGATGCGGGGGAAGACATGCAGTAAAGGCCGCTGGCACACTGCCAGACTGGATTACCAGCCAAGGTGCCTGGGCCACTGAGCTCAGGCCTCATTTCAGACTTTTAACTACTTACTGTAAACCCTCAACACACTACTGGGTATGCTGAAAATAGCCGATCTACAAGGTCGTTGTGAGCTTGTAGATCGGCCATTGTTGGCTATAATCTTCCCTTCAGAATATGGATGCTACGATGGTTGATCAAAAAGAAAAAAACCTGCCACTGGGCACAGAGCCTTACCCACACAGGCCCAGTCACCCTGCCACTGGGCACAGAGCCTTACCCACACAGGCCCAGTCACCCTGCCACTGGGCACAGAGCCTTACCCACACAGGCCCAGTCACCCTGACACTGGGCACAGAGCCTTACCCACACAGGCCCAGTCACCCTGACACTGGGCACAGAGCCTTACCCACACAGGCCCAGTCACCCTGCCACTGGGCACAGAGCCTTACCCACACAGGCCCAGTCACCCTGACACTGGGCACAGAGCCTTACCCACACAGGCCCAGTCACCCTGCCACTGGGCACAGAGCCTTACCCACACAGGCCCAGTCACCCTGCCACTGGGCACAGAGCCTTACCCACACAGGCCCAGTCACCCTGCCACTGGGCACAGAGCCTTACCCACACAGGCCCAGTCACCCTGACACTGGTCTCTCGAGACCCAACTCAAAGGAAAAGAGGGTGCTGTTTTTCCTTTGTTTTGCGGATGGGTGCCACTGGCTTGGCTTCTGTGCATGTGCATGTAGGGCGTGTGTTTTTCAATGGGAGTGTGTGTGGGGGTGGGGGAGGCAGGTTGCAGGCGAATCACCCAAAGAACGGGGCGGGACTTCAGACGAAACACAAGGGTGGGGTTTGACCGCCAACCAATAGGAGAGAAGGGGCGTTTTTGATGCCACTGGGCAGGGTTTAGGTTGTAGTCAGTCTTCACTCTTCAGTGACAGACGTCAAAGAACAGAAGCGAGGATCCATGCACGTTTCACAACGGAAATGATTTTATTGTAAAGTTAAAGTAGTCTGGTCTGGTCCAGTAAGTAATTCAACAGGAAAATAGAATCCCTACCCGAAGAGACATTTAAATAAACGTTATAATTCAAGGTGCATGCATTTTAGACTCCTATTCCATGAACAGTACATTAGCCTATATCCATATCAAAAGAGTTCGCATGTAAGCCATCAAATAATTCAGGTGCATGTCACGTCGACTCTGTGAAGTTTTGGACCTCTCGTTCCCCCTCGAATCAGTTGTTATTCCACCACCACGTCAACCAATAGAATCAGTTGTTATTCCACCACCACGTCAACCAATAGAATCAGTTGTTATTCCACCACCACGTCAACCAATAGAATCAGTTGTTATTCCACCACCACGTCAACCAATAGTCTATAATGGACCCGTAATAATCAATAAAGTTACCCACACGACCACGGACCCAAAATATAAAAGAAACAACATCAGTGCTTTTGTTACACAGAGGATGCGACATTATAAATTATTTTTTTCCCTGGATTCCATGGGTCATGACGCATCTCCCCATATAGGCCACGCCCATTTGCGTCATGATAGATTTTCGGCCATTTAGAATTTTCTCCAAAACACACTTTTTGCTTTTCCTCCTACAGATTTTGTCCAAATCTCACAAAAATCTGTACACATGATCTCCAGACCTTTCCGATGAAAACTCGAACGGCGGAATTTTGATAGTGCGTATCGTTCGGCCGTAATCGTCGTCCGAAGTTAGCGGGAGGGGCCTACTTTACAAAAACGCCAAAAGTCACGAACGGAATGTCTGATCCATCCCAAATTTGATTCACTTGTCACGGGGGGTTCAATCAACCAAAAGCCAAAAGCAATTATATTTTCATCCATAGGGGGCGCCGCAAATGCCAAAATTTTAACTGTATGGTGCAAAAACATGATTTTTGGGGGATAAAACCCCTCCGAATTACTTACGCATGATCGCAGGGATGACGTGACATTGTAATTGGCTGGCAATATCAGTGGGAGGGGCATATGTAAGCCACTGCGGCAACCACACTTTGCAATTTTTTAAAATTGCGACCTTTCTAGTTAGTTAGTATCACTATTATTAGTATTTTGTTAGGTGTTTCAGTGCAGTTGTTTCTGGTCTTGATGTAGTGTTTGAGTGGTTTGGAGAGCATCTATGTTTTGTTGATGTAAGTGTATGTTTAATGTATTGTTTTGTCTACCTGTATGTACTGTATTCATTGTGTTGTGCCCGAGGACCCCCTCTAAAACGAGTTGATACAACTCAAGGGGCTATCCTCTAAAGAAATAAAATGTCAAACTAACTACTGTATGTAATGTACATATCCACATGGGAGACGTTTCTCTTCCCTTTTTCATGTCGTAAATCCGAGCTGCAAGGCCTCTCTCTCAAGGCCGTGTTATATTTACATTAGATTGGTCAAGAAAGATATATGTCCACCAATATAGTCCTTAAAGCCTTTAAGTGTTTTCAGTTATAAATATAAGTAATATTAAATGTTATTTTGTGTGCAACATTTATGATCATACTTGGGACAAAAAGGTTGATTTCATTATGAATAAATAGAATTAAAAACGACAATAAATATGTTAAAAGGTTATATCGCAAGGTAAAAATGCACCCTATGCAAAAGGGGGTCACATGATTAGAGTGTCACGTCACCTATCAGTAAGGGTCAGAGGTTGAACTGAGTTCCTGGAAAGAAGTTGCATTGTTTTGGGAACGTCAGAGAGAGAGAGACGATATTAATTAATCTGCACATGGTTCAAAGGCGCACACGGTACATATTCTTTGTGATTTTGTTGTGTTGTGTTGTTGTGGATTGTTTAATGTTGCTGTAATGTATAACTGTGGAATTCGTTTGATCATTTGAATGCACATGTGTGGACTCTCACTAACTAGGGGACTCTGCTTCCTTGTGTATGGACTCAAAACTGAACAAAGTTATTGTTTCTTCATTATAGTTTTCACAGTGTCTTGGTCACAGGAGGAGTTGAAAGTCGCATGGAAAATAAAACCAATATCAGACATCTGTATGATGCGTGGACATTCTTGAACCTGTACAGCTACAAGGAATAGCACTTCAACCCTTTTGCAACCAGATCTTATTTTAATGATTTTTGGGAGACAAGAATCACTTTCCTGGGGTTTTTATGAATGATGTTTGGGAGACAAGAATCACTTTCCTGGGGTTTTTATGAATGATGTTTGGGAGACAAGAATCACTTTCCTGGGGTTTTTATGATGTTTGGGAGACAAGAATCACTTTCCTGGGGTTTTTATGAATGATGTTTGGGAGACAAGAATCACTTTCCTGGGGTTTTTATGATGTTTGGGAGACAAGAATCACTTTCCTGGGGGTTTTATGTGGGAGATGTGTGACTAATAATTGTAACTACATACATGTGCACCAAAGCATTATCAAGGTCAAGTTTATTTATATGTCCCAAGCTGGGCAATAAAAGCTCTTAAAACACATTACAAACAATATAGTCCACTTGCCAGAATGTGAACCCAGGCATGTTTTGTTTTTTTTTATGTTTTTTTTTTGTGGCTTTCGCCTTTATTTTATATTGTTATGGAGGGACAGACAGTAGGCTGACAGGAAATGGGGAGAGGGATGGGGGGAAGACATGCAGTAGAGGCCGTCGGGATCGGGAGTCGAACCCGCGGCACACTGCCAGACTGGACTACCAGCCAAGGTGCCTGGACCACTGAGCCATGGCCCAGGCCTGAACCCAGGCATGTTGAGTACACCAACGTTTTACGTTAGAAATGTTGAGTTTTGAGTATGGGTCCCCAGCATGTAGAAACTACCGGATGCTAACTTGCATATGTTGAGCAATTTTCATAATTGTCATTGTCTCCACCAGGCCGAAGGCATGGGGAGAGAGTATGTTTTGCACTCCATCCGTGTGTCCGTCCTTCCTTCCTTCCGTCCTTCCGTCCGTCTGTGAACAGCTAATCTCCGGCACCGTTAACCCGGGCGATGCCAAACTTTGCACACACACTCCCTGGATGCCAACGATGAACCTCTGCCCCACATTTTCCAGAACGGCCTGTTATAGCGCCACCATGAGGCAGCTTTTCACATTTTGTACCTAAAACTGCACCGATCTGCGTGAAATGTTGCATGCACACTCCCTAGAGGCCAAGGACAAACCTTTTACCTGCATTTTCCGCATCTGCCTTTTATAGCGCCACCAGGAGGCCGACTTTTGTAAAACACATTTTTTGATATTACTCCTCCAGATTCTGTCCAAAAATCTCACAAATCGTTACACAGTATCTCTATGGTCATGTGCTCAAGTCGGATCTGTCTGATATTTCATATTCCATCCTAATTGGCTATAATTGGCTTTCACAGTTTGCAAGATTGCCCCGTTTTGAACAATAGCCTCAAATCATGAACGCAGCATGCAATTTACGTGAAATCTTTCACACATTTTCTTACTAGGCTGAGGAATATATCCCACCCTTTTCACATTGGCCTGTTATAGCACCACCAACAGGTTGATTTTTGCAAAACACATTTTTGGAACAAAATGCCTCAAATCGGTACACATGATCTCTGTAGTCATGTGATCAAGACGAGTCTGTTGGATTTCTCAGATTGTACACTGATTGGCTAAGATTGCCTTCCAAAGTTTTCAGGAGTGGCCCGTTTTGTACAAAATGCTGCACATGTCCTGCTCATCCAGAATTCTATCCTCAGAGATGCTATGAGTGATCTGGCTCTGCATTTCCTCAACAAAATGAAGGAAAAAAAATCCTCCTAAACATTTTGCCAAACATCACACACACTCCTATCCTCCTGGTGGAGACCTGTGCCCGGAAGGGCACTTTTTCTAGTTTAATATGTGACCATACCATTAACAACCTATAAGGGAAAATCAAATTTCATCATGCTTTAAGTAGCATGTGACATCTGCAACTAGCTCTGGTCCATAGCTCTATAGCCGTTGCATTTAGAGCTATGTTACCGATGACTTCCGGGGCTCTCATGAATGCAGACCAGCCTCTCGTCTTTAGCGTAAATAAAAAGAACGCTTTTGCTTCTCACCAAAACAAAGGCGGGTTGTGTCATTAGAAAGCATGCTTTCCTTAGTGGAAGCACTCTGAGTCCCCCACCACACGTATAAAAGGTACTTTTAGTTACTCCACTGCGCCCTCTACCGATAATTGCCAAGAGAAAACCTTCCTAGAGAAAATCCCTTTCTGGCCAAAAAGCTCTAAATGCAACGGCATTAGAGCTATGGAACAGAGCTAATCTGCTGTCAAACTAGGGGGTTTTCATGATGCTGAATCCATTCCAAGCATTAGTTTTGCACAATTAACACTCCTTGAGCTAAAAACGGCCATAGCGGTCACAAATGTGATGATGTCAGCACATTTGTGTGGCTATGGCCGTTTTTTAGCCCAAGGAGTTTTTTTTTTTCATATAAAAGGTCCATTATTACTTGCGCAAGTCATAACCTTGATATGAAAATGGTTGAAAACCATGAACTGCTTAACGCATTCTGTCCGGTAACCCATTTGTGTTTTTTTAGCATTAAGTTATACTTTAGCTATTGAAAAATAGCAGATCTACAAGCTCATAGTGTGCACCAAGTGCCGCGCTACGAGCTTGTAGGTCTGCTATTTTTGAAAAATCATGAAAATGTGGCGCAAATCTTTGTGTGTATATTCTTTCAGAGCGAACGTTTTTCTCTCTTTGCTTCTGGGGGGGGGGGGGGGGGGGGGGGTCCCTGGAACAACATATTTTCAGATGGGGGTCGGCGGCCAAATACATATAATTTTTGGGTTCCTCGACATGAAATATTGAGAACCACTGACATAGAAACATAGGTAATTTCAGAAAACTGTCAGGATTTAGAAGACATTTTTTAAATTTAGACGGGCCTAAAATGGGATACGATGGGTAGCCTAAAGAGTTCAGGATTTATTTGACACAATTTACAGTGAGGATAAAATATGTATAAACACAGTAGCTCAGGGTTGAGACCTCCTAAATACAAAACATAAATCCTATACTCCTTACCTAAAGGAAACCAAGAAAAGGCCTATATCTCCTGAGTCCTATAGGAGATAACTAACAAAACAATCACACCCGTGTGAAGTGAGGGGCGCAAATATATTAAAGTCTAACTCATGTTGATTAGGAAGATGTAAAACAAACCGATGCCAACACAAACATTAAACGCCATTAACAATAAAGAGACAATATGACGTAATGAGTTACAAAATGACGTAAGTTTTCCCTTCATTGTCAATGGCGTTGATTAAACAAACATTGAACTAAAGACAAACATTAAACCTGTATATAGGACCTATAGTGCTCCTCAAAAACAGAGAACAATAAAGTGAATAACAAAACCAGTGGTCACCCGCCCCTACACACCCATGACATTATAGGCCTACATTATCATAATTCTAAAACTGAACAAAGTGTGCTGGTGTTTGGAAGCCATATCTGTATAGTCCACAGGAGCCAATCAGTAGCTAGCTCCCCTACAGTAGCCAATCACTGCACACTCAGCCACCATTAGGGCTGTAACGATACATTTTAGAACAGTGGTTCTCAACCAGTGGTCCAGGGACCACCAGTGGTCCTTGAGCAGGTTCCAGGTGGTCCCACTGGTCCCCAGCTCTAAATGGAGAGGTGGTATAACCAAATGGACCCTTTATAGATATTGGATCTTTAATTTACAATAAGTCCACGTAAATCGTTAAGCAAACATCCGTCGGCGACGGCGACATTGGTTCCCATGGTGATGCGTCCATGCAGCATGTGTCAAACATTTTTTTTTAAAACACTCCGTCGCGCATCAGCTAACTTGCCAATATTGCTTAATTCTTACATGCGTGCTGGACATGATCAGCAGTGGAAAGAGGAAGGTGCTGGAGCAATCTCTGTTATTCTAAAACCGTTTTAATAAACAAACATGGTTAATATGACATATGGCAGTGTTATTTAGGGTGACCAGATCCCAACTGTTCATTTGAGGGACAGAAGTATCTCTTGTGTTGGACAAGTGAGATGGGGGGACCCGCGTCCCCCCATCTCACTTGCAGGAAGAGAGAGAGCCTTACAACAGAAGGCCAACTGTTAGGGGACTAACTATTAGGACATTTGAACACTGATGCAATTGCCTGTCATCAGTCATAATGTGGGACAGGGTCTCAATTTGTGGGACGCCTGAAAAGTCTTGGAAATGAGGGACTGTCCCACGCAAAGAGGGACATCTGGTCACCCTAGTGTTATTTCTTCATTCAGAGCATGCCAACACATTACACAGCATAAGAGAGGTGATGGAGCAATCAGTGTTAATGTGACAGCTATAATTTCAATAAACATGGTTATGACATGGCGTTGTAGACACTACGTGTAAGTGTACATGGGTTCTGCCGTAGTAGAAAGGGCTGCGACGGAGAGCAGGTTTATGTATCGAGCACTGATTCATTTCCGGTTGCCGGAGCCGACTGCCGTAGCCGTCGTTGCTTAAAGTCGCTATTGTTCCTGTCAGACAGAATCCTTCCTTGTACCTCCATATTTCAACTTTCTTCTTATTTTATTATTTATTAATTTTTTGGGGTCTAAATGTATGCCCTGCTACTTCATACTACGTGACACAAAAGTAACAAAAAGTAACAAAAACAACACAAATAGTTGATCTACAAGCTCAATGCGTGGCTTGTAGATTCATTTAAAAACCTGTGACTCCGGATCCACATGCATCTGAAGATAGGCTTGACATAAATCTATCTTACTAAACTTCTGTCCCCCAGCTAAGCCGGCAAAAAGGTCATCAATAAGGGGCAAGGGACACTGTTCTGCCTGTAAGACAGGGTTCAGAGTGACTTTAAAGTCACCACAGATCCTTGGCGTTCCATCTTTTTTCATGACTGGAACAATCGGTGTTGCCCATGTCACTTGTGTTTACTGGTTCCAGTACCCCACTCTTCACCAATCGGGCTAATTCCGCCTCCACCTTGGGCTTGATGGCATACGGGACAAGTCGAGCTTTGAAAGCCTTTGGTGTGCTTCCTGGTTTGACTGCCAACTTAACCGTAATGTCTTTCATGCTGCCAAGTTCTCCATCAAAAACTGGGGAATGTTTTTTCAAGATCTCCTGTAGGTCCTGTGTACCCATCCCTAATTAGGAACACTTCCTGCCAATTCAGCCTAAGCTTCTCCAGCCACCGGTGGCCTAGCAAAGCAGGGTGATTCCCTTGAACGATGTACAGTGGAAGAGTCATTTTCTGCATGTTGTGTTCCGCTGTCACCTCCACAACTCCCAGCACGGGGACTGGTTCTCCTGTGTAGGTTCTTAACTTCAACCTGGTTGATCTCAGCGCCAGGTGCTGCAGCTTCTCCCGGTAAACAGTGTCCGATACCATGGATACACGTGAACCAGTGTCCACTTGCATCCTTACAGCATGGTTCTCTAACAGTGGTGTGACCCAGTACCCATCATCACCGTCCATAACAGATAAAACATGCACGGTAACCTCATCATCTGGTCATCCCGGTCGTGCTCCACCATGTTCACCTGTTTTCTCCTGTTCCTTTGGAACCCACTTCTCTTGGTCTCTGTGCGCTGTTTGCTTGTCGGAGCCTTTTTAGCTCTGCAGGCACGTTCTATGTGGCCTGTTTTTCCACAGTTTCTACAGTCCAAGTCCTTACACCAACACTCCGATGACTGATGTCCGGATTTGCCACAGCGGTAGCATGGATTTCCAGCTGTTGTCTTGCTTGGTGGCTCCAAAGACAATTTATGCACTTGAAGTGATGCACTTAGCTGCTGTGCTTCACGGGCAGCCATCTCCATTGATGTACTTATATTCATGGCCCTTTCCAGAGTTAGATCAGCCTCAGTAAGCAGTCGTTTCTGGATAGCCTCACTGCGTAGACCACACACAAGTCTGTCACATATGGTGTCTTTGAGTGACCCTCCAAAATTACAATGTTCAGATAACCGTTTCAATACAGCTATGAACTGTGAGACAGATTCACCCTCCTCCTGGTTCCTTTTATGAAACCTGAATCTCTCTGCAACAACCAGTGGCTTAGGAGAGTAGTGATTTTGCAAAATTGACACTATGCACATAGGACTTGTCCCCTGGCTTCTCAGGCTGGACTAGACTGCATAGTAGGTTGAATGTTCTTGCCCCCATAACACTCAAAAATGTTGGCACCAAGACACCCCCTCCAATCTTGTTAGCCAGTACAAAATAATCAAACCTCTCAGTGTATGAACTCCACTGTTCTTCATTTTCCTCAAATAGTCCAATATGTCCAATCAGTGCAGCCATTTTCAAACAATGTCCAGAAAGTAGACGTATCTCCGTTCAAATTTCTCTGTTATAAAGTCCACTGCTTAGTTCTTTTTTCCCCGAAACTTGGATTAACTAATCCAGGATTTAGGACAAAACCAGGCTTTTTAAATCCTGGTCTTTACAGCCTGGTTTATTCCGTTCCACTAAAGCCAAGCGAGGCTCAGAATTGGCGGATTTGGCGAGCCAGGATCATAAAGCCTGGCTGAATGCAGAGCCTGGCTTTTCCTCTCTAGACCCATTTGGTGGAACACAGATTTACAGATCCTTCTTCTTCGTGGGGTACATTACATTACATTACATTACATTACAGTCATTTAGCAGACGCTTTTATCCAAAGCGACTTACAATAAGTGTATTCAACATAGGTAGGGAACAAAAACTACTAATCACCAGAAGTCTTTAGTGCATTTTCTGCAAAAACAAGCAACCAAGAGTATACCTAGCGCTAAGGTAAAAGTGCAATATATCAGCTACCTATTTCCTTAAACAGATGAGACAAAATAGCTAAATCAAATGAGCATGAGCTAAAACAATTAAGTGTATCGACTAAACAAGATCCAATAAACAATACAACAATAGAAAACAAGCGTTCGTACAACTAGTTAACAACAAGTAGGTCAGGCAGAGAGGAAGGGTAGTGTTTCCTGAAGAGGTGGGTTTTCAACCTGCGGCGAAATATGGGCAGTGACTCTGCTGTCCTAACATCAGTGGGGAGTTCATTCCACCACTGTGGGGCCAGAACAGAAAAGAGTCGTGACTGTGTGGATCGGCCAGAAGGACCCTTGAGTGACGAGGCAATCAGTCGCCCCGAGGTGGCAGACCGAAGTGGTCGGGCAGGGGTGTAGGCATCGACCATAGCCCGGAGGTAGGAAGGAGCTGTTCCTTTCACTGCCCTATAGGCTAACACCAGGGTTTTGAACTGGATGCGGGCCGCTACGGGGAGCCAGTGTAGAGAACGGAGAAGGATGGTTGTGTGGGAGAACTTGGGGCGGTTGAACACCAGACGAGCCGCAGCTTTCTGAACAAGCTCCAGAGGTCTGATGGCAGATGCCGGAGCACCAGCAAGGAGAGAGTTGCAGTAGTCCAGGCGGGAGATGACGAGAGCCTGGTGAGCACCTGGGCTGCCTTCTCCGTGAGGAAGGGGCGAATCCTCCTGATGTTGTAGAGGAGGAATCTGCAGGACCTTGTCACTGATGCGATGTTTGCCGAGAACGTCAGTTGATCGTCCAGGGTCACACCCAGATTTTTCGCAGTCCGAGTTGAGGTCACCACAGCATTATCAATGGTGATGGCCATGTCTCGGTGCGGACAGCCCTTCCCCGGGAGGAACATCAGCTCGGTCTTGTCCAGGTTGAGCTTCAGGTGGTTTGTCGACATCCACGCCGAGATGTCAGCCAGACAAGCAGCAATGCGTGCCTCCACTTGGGTATCAGAGGGGGGGAATGAGAGGATCAGCTGGGTGTCATCGGCATAGCAGTGGTAGGAAAAGCCATGGGAGTGGATGACAGCACCCAGAGATGTAGTGTAGAGAGAGAAAAGAAGAGGACCCAGAACCGAGCCTTGGGGAACCCCAGTTGTGAGCCTGTGTGGTTCTGACACAGACCCTCTCAGCATCACCTGGTAGGAGCGACCCGTCAGGTAGGATGCAAACAGGGAGAGTGCAGAGCCTGAGACACCCATCCCCTCGAGGGTGGAGAGGAGGATCTGATGGTTCACCGTGTCGAACGCTGCAGACAGGTCCAGGAGTATCAGGACGGAGGAGAGAGAGTTCGCTCTAGCGGCATGGAGCGACTCCGTCACTGCCAGCAGGGCAGTCTCTGTCGAGTGACCCACTTTGAAACCAGACTGGTTGGAGTCCAGGAGGTTGTTCTGGTGGAGATAGGAGGACAGTTGTTTAAAGACAGCACGTTCGAGAGTTTTAGATAGGAAGGATAGAAGGGAAACCGGTCTGTAGTTCTTGATCTCAGAGGGGTCAAGTGTCGGTTTCTTCAGGAGGGGGGTGACTCTGGCAGTCTTGAAAGTAGAGGGAAAGTAGCCAGATGTCAGAGAGGTGTTAATAAGGTGGGTTAAGAAGGGAAGAAGTTCAGGTGCAATAGACTGCAACAGAGTGGGTATTATGACAGTTGGCATCCTTAATAGTTGCATTACTGCCCCCTTCTGTATATCTCAGTATCTTTACTAATCTATTCCAGATTTACTGATACAAGGACTGTGAGTCGTTTGCACCAAGAAAGATTAAGCCTTAATCTGGTTTAAATTAAGGTTTATCTATTAATCCAGTTTCACCAAACTTTAAACCTAGTTTTCACTAATCCGGTTTAGTTTTAAACCATCCTTTTAATCTTGGTTTTGTTTTTTTAATCTTGGTTTTGTTTTTTTAATCTTGGTTTTAATTTTCACAGTAAACCTGGATTAATGTCAATCCTGTTGCACCACTACTTAAAACTTTGATTTAAGTATCAATAAGGGATTAATTCTAAACCAGCAGGAGAGGAGGTTTAAATGAAAACAACATGATTATACGTCTGTTGGGTTTTTTTTAGCGAGCGAGACGGTTTTTATTATCATATACATTTTTGCTGCAGGCACTATAATTTAATTTAAACATTCTCAAATATGAATGAAATAGAAACGCTAATGATGCTCACGACTGCTGATTAACACTAAACTAAGCTTTATTTAATCTTTCTTGGTGCAAACGACCCTTAAGCTTCTAAAATAAATACTGCTGCTGTAATTAAGGAGAGAAAATACTCCCAAAAATATAGTCCACTACTCCTAACTTAAAACTTCATAATGAAATCGTCATAATAAATGTAACAGAATTCTTAATATTGTAAGCATAATTATATTGTAGCATCGTGATATTTGGCCATAACTCCCTCCTCTGAGGGAGCTACCTTTGGGGAAGGGGGTTGTTGCCCAGACAGGGGCCAGACTGGTGAACCGTGGGTCATGGGTTCAATAGTGGGTGAAAACAATGAGGGTAACAGGTACGGTCGCCCCTTTTCCATCTCGCCCCACCTAGCTGTAAATAACAAACATAATTCATGTTGGTGATTATATAAAAGGTATTATCATATTAATTTATCATTGTTAAATTCACTCTGTATATCCACGGGCATAATAGCATGATGATGCCATTACAAAACATGGCTACATGGAAGAAATGTGTTTAATAAAACGAAATTAACTGCTAGAAGGTCATAAATTAACGTAAGCAGTCACCGTCTCCGTGTCATGTTATTCTTTCTTAATTTTACAGAGTATAGAGATCGACTACTATACAATCAAATAATTCTGTATACAAGATAATTTCAGATTTCAGAGAGGGAGGGAAATACTAAATGAACTGTTAACTACATTAAAACATTTCTCTGGGGCGAGTTGGTAAAGGGGTGAGTCGTTTGGTATTCACAATGAGTAATGGTAATATTTAGTAACGTTTTCACCTTTACAATTTAAAAGAAAAATACATGTATAATATATAATAATTCTTCTTTACCACTTGCACCACAGCA